>NW_005198025.1:0-1596 GCF_000372725.1 Emiliania huxleyi CCMP1516 | reverse complement strand
CGGAGGACGTGCCCCCGCCGCTGGCGCCGAGTGAGTGTGTTGGTGTATCTGATATAGTTAGAGGCTGCGCAGCCGCAGGCCGTCCCGTTTGCTGTTTGCATAAAAAACGCCTGTTGCCCGCTGCGCGCGCGCGCCGGGGCTCTGTCTCAAAACTCACGTGCCGCAATATGTGTCACACACGGCGGCTTCTGCCACCTCTCGATTGGTTCCACTTTCTACGCACACCTATACCGGGGAAAAGGGGCGCTTGGGAGCGGGAGCGGGGGCGGGGGCGGGGGTGGGGGCGGGGGCGCGCAGCGCGCGGCGCGCGGCACGCGCAACAGAGGTAGGGGTGGAAGACGGCGAGGAGGGGGCGGCGGCGGCGGCGGCGGCGGCGGCACGCGCGCGGCGCGCGCGACGGGGGGGCGGAGCAGCGACCGCCGGCGCGGTCGCTGCTCCGTCTGTGACAGACGCGCGCTCTGCCGCTGCAGAGCGCGCGCGTCAGGGCAAGGGGCATGCGTGGCGGTGCGGGACGCGCGGCGGCGGCGGCGAGCAGCCGAGCGCTCCGTGAGCGGTGAGGCGGCCGGGCGAGGGCGCGGCGGGTGACGGGTCAAGGGAGCAGCCCACACCCGGCGTCGCTTTTTGAGCGACGCCTGTGGTACGCCTGCGCAGGGGCCGCAGGGCGGTCAGTTGTGGGGCGAGGCGGTGCCGGCCGCGGGCCGGGTGCAAGGCGCCGGCCTCGGCGCCGCCTCGGCGCGCAGCACGGGCGCGGCGAGCCTCTGAGCGGGAGCCGAAGGTTTGGTGTGGTGGTGGGAGGTCGGCGGAGCCTCCATACGCAAAGTCGATGTGAGGGTCGCGGAAGACCTTTGAGCTGAGGTCGCAGGCAGCGCTTTCTGATGCCAGGGGCGCCGCGCAGAGCGGCAGCATGTGGCCGGCTTCGGTGTGTTCTTTCTGGCCGATGGACGCGCGAGTTTTGCCGCCTGCATGCTGGCCGACGGGATTTAGCAGTTAGTTAGGTCTGTAGGTGTACTCTCTCTCTCTCTCTAGGTGTATTGTTGGCAAATCAAGTTAGTTAGGTCGGTGCAACGCCATGCAAGGATATGGACGCATTGAGCTGGGGGGGTCACAGAGCGATCGGCTCCGACACGAGAGGCTCATAAGGGGTAGAGTGTTGGCGGCACAGATGCGCCGCGGGGAGCCGACCGTCACTGCTGCGACTGCGTCGTCGGCCGCGCCCGCGGGGCGCGGGCGGCCGAGCGCCCGAGCCTGTGGCTGTGATGTTCGAAATGTTCAGCAATCATTCAAAATTCAATTGCGCTCAAAACGTGAAATAGTCAAGGGTTGGGGCGGGGTTGCTCGGGTCGGGGGGGGGCGGGGTTGTAGGGTGGGGTGGGGATGTCGGGGTGGAGAGTGGGTGGGCGCCGGGGTGGGAGTGGTGTGACTGCTCCTGTGGTGCGGGCGACCACTTCTGATGAACCATTAGCCGCTCCCCGTCCGGTGGCGCCGGGCCCGTCACCAGGCTCCCTAAGCGAGACTGCTCCATGCGGAGGATGAACGTCTCGGGCTGCGTGACGCGCCTCCACGTTAGCTCGGACTTGATTCCGGAGTGCTCCCGAT
>NW_005198026.1:0-1596 GCF_000372725.1 Emiliania huxleyi CCMP1516 | reverse complement strand
CGTTGGTTTTCTATAATCTCTCTCTCTCAAGTGCGCGCGCCGCAGGCGAAGAGAAATTTTGAGCTGCAGCTGGGGCTCCCGTTCACACTCGTATCTGGCCTTTTCTCGGGGCGCGCCTGCGGCGCGCCGTGGTTTCTTAGATTTTTGCGGAAATCGCGTGGTAGGGTTTCTTATGTCTTAAGGTGGTAGCAATCTCTTGCCGCGAAAGTTTCGCGCCAGTCGACGTTCCGCGCTCTCTGTCGCGCCTGAGCTCGCCCTTGGCGCCCGAGGCTACCCGGGACCGACAGACAGCATCAAAGGACGCGCTAGATGTGCTTGTGACCGGCGCGTCTCTCTTGACCGGCACGAGCAGTGCTGTGTGCGGCGCTCGCCACCCTGGCGCGATTGTGCTGGACGGCGGACGGCGCGGTTGCTCAGATGGCCTTATGCGTCCATGCGGGAATGATTGGCTCAGGCGGCTGATCACGAATTCTCTCTGCAACATCAGAGTCGTCGAATTATGCTGTCACGAGGGAGAATTTTGGCGCTTTGTGAGATATCGTGGGAATTTGTGATCAGTTGGTTGAGCCAGTCATTCCCGCGTGGAGCTCATGAGTAGAGGCCTTGGGGACGATGTCGAAATGGGGTCGTCATAAGGCCATCTCAGTGGCTACACGGCCTGCCACGGCGTGTGTGCCACGGCTCTGGACGACTCTGAACTGGCGCTTGATGGGGGCATAACTTGCGATCCCGACCTTGCGCGACGTGCCTATTAGTGCATTCTACCATCTACTCGCACATGGCAAGCATGGGCGACGCCTCAGGCCCCATGCCGGCCATCCAAGATATGCGTGCGCCAAGGGTTTGCTACCACCTTAAGCAACCGAGTGTAGCAAAAGAAAAATCCGCGCTTCGCTGTCTTCCAGTGTTCAGCATCCAGAGAGGGGTTCCAAGGCGGCGGCGATGTCGTGGCGTGTGGTCGCTGCTCTGCTGCTGCCCTTGGCGGCCGCTGCCGGCGTCGAGGAGGTGACCTCCGAGGCGCAGTTCAAGAAGATTCTCTCCGACAACCCTGCCGTCGTCGTCGACTTTTACTCGTGCGCCGCCGCCTCTGTTTGCACCGGGGCAGCACGGACCGCACGCGGCCGAGCGTGTGCCTCGCCCCCTCGCGGCCGCAGGCAGACGTGCGGGCCGTGCATCATGATGGCGCCCATCTTCAAGCAGCTTGCGCGCGAGTACGAGGGCCGCCTCAAGCTCATCAAGGTGGACGTGCAGCGCTCGTACGTCGGAGTGCAGGCGCCCGGCCGACAGCAGCGGCTGCCCGCCTGTGCCTCACCGACGCCCTGCCGACGCCTCTCCACCGCCTCCTCTCGCCGCCGCCTCTCGCCGCCGCCTCTGCGCCGCCGCCCTCGCCGCCTTCGCCCGAATCGCCCTGGCCGGGGCCACTCCCCCCCCGCCCGCGTCCTCTGTCCCTGCTCCCGTGTTCTCTTCACTCAGCCTGAACGGGTCCCCACTCCAGCCGCATTCTCCCGACGAAGGGTTGGCCGGGTGGAACAACTTCCTCCTTAAGAAAATAACTTCACCCCTAGGCAAAGTCCCTGGGCCAAATTTGGATCCCCG
>NW_005198027.1:0-1596 GCF_000372725.1 Emiliania huxleyi CCMP1516 | reverse complement strand
GCCGCCCTCGCCGCCGCCGCCGTCTCAGGCGCCGCCCTCGCCGCCACCGCCCTCGCCGCCGCCGTCGGCCCGACCGCCCTCTGTGCCGCCGCCGCTGTCACAACCGTCGCCGCCCCCGCCCTCGCCGCCGCCGCCGTCACCGCGCCGCCGCCGCCCTCTCCGCCCTCGCCGCCGCCGCCGGCTCCTCCACCGCCGCCGCCGCCTTCACCGCCGCCGCCGTCACCGCCGCCGCCGTCACCGCCGCCCAGTCCGCCACCCTCGCCCTCACCGCCGTCACCGCCGCCGTCGCCGCCGCCAAGCCCGCCGCCCAGCCCGCCGCCGCCGTCGCCGCCGCCACCGTCTCCGCCGCCGCCCTCGCCGCCGCAGCCCTCGCCACCGCCACCGTCTCCGCCGCCACTGTCGCCGCCGCGCTCGCCGCCGCCCTCGCCGCCTCCACCCTCGCGCCCGCCGCCCTCTCCGCCGCCACCCTCGCCCCCGCCGCCCTCGCCGCCGCCACCCTATCCGCCGCCCTCGCCGCCGCCACCGTCTTCGCCGCCCTCGCCGCCGCCCTCGCCGCCGCCGCCGTCTCCGCCGCCGCCCTCGCCGCCACCGCCCTCGCCGCCGCCGTCGGCCCGACCGCCCTCTGTGCCGCCGGCGCTGTCACCACCGTCGCCACCCCCGCCCTCGCCGCCGCCGCCGTCACCGCGCCGCCGTCGCCGCCGCCGCCCTCTCCGCCCTCTCCGCCGCCGCCGGCTCCTCCACCGCCGCTGCCGCCTTCACCGCCGCCGCCGTCACCGCCGCCGCCGTCACCGCCGCCCAGTCCGCCACCCTCGCCCTCACCGCCGTCACCGCCGCCGTCGCCGCCGCCGTCGCCGCCGCCCAGCCCGCCACCTTCTTCACCACCGCCACCGTCTCCGCCGCCACCCTCGCCGCCGCCGCCGCTCTTTCCGCCGCCACCCTATCCGCCGCCCTCGCCGCCGCCACCGTCTTCGCCGCCCTCGCCGCCGCCCTCGCCGCCGCCGCCGTCTCCGCCGCCGCCCTCGCCGCCACCGCCCTCGCCGCCGCCGTCGGCCCGACCGCCCTCTGTGCCGCCGCCGCTGTCACCACCGTCGCCGCCCCCACCCTCTCCGCCGCCGCCGCCGTCACCGCGCCGCCGTCGCCGCCGCCGCCCTCTCCGCCCTCTCCGCCGCCGCCGGCTCCTCCACCGCCGCCGCCGCCTTCACCGCCGCCGCCGTCACCGCCGCCGCCGTCACCGCCGCCCAGTCCGCCACCCTCGCCCTCACCGCCGTCACCGCCGCCGTCGCCGCCGCCAAGCCCGCCGCCCAGCCCGCCGCCGCCGTCTCCGCCGCCACCCTCGCCGCCGCCCTCGCCGCCGCCACCCTATCCGCCGCCCTCGCCGCCGCCACCGGCTTCGCCGCCCTCGCCGCCGCCCTCGCCGCCGCCGCCGTCTCCGCCGCCACCGTCGCCGCCGCCCTCGCTGCCGCCCTCGCCGCCTCCACCCTCGCGCCCGCCGCACTCTCCGCCGCCACCCTCGCCGCCGCCCTCGCCGCCGCCACCCTATCCGCCGCCCTCGCCGTCGACCCGGCCGCGTGCAACACCGAGTACAAGCACGGCCGC
>NW_005198029.1:0-1597 GCF_000372725.1 Emiliania huxleyi CCMP1516 | reverse complement strand
GCGTTCAGAGTCCGTCTCGATTTTCGTTTTTTTCCCCAGACCACTCGGGCAACTTTTACGAAAGGCAAAGTTTTACTTGACCACTCGGGCAGATTCGATTGCATTTTACCACTCGGGCAAACTCGATGAAACGGGCGGACGGAAGACGCGTTTGCGACGGCTCGCCGGAGAGCATGCATGGAGCGGCCGGTGCGCCGCCGCAGCTCACCGATGGAGCCTGCGTCGCGGCTCAATCCACTGACGTAGCAGCACCGCGACACACTCTCCAAGCACGGCCTCTGGCGTTGCGATTGCACAGAGAGCGAGCAATAGGCGCCAAAAGCACAGATCTGTGTGCAGTGGATTTCCATGTAGGTCGCGCCCAGCGAGCGGACAACCGCGGGTCTCGGATGCTCTCCCGGACGCGAGCCCACCGTGCGAGTGGCGGACCCGGAGGCGGCCGGCCCAGCTCACCCCCAGAGAGGCCATGGCCAGGGTCAGGCATAAAAGGGGGGTGTTTTTCCGTCCGTCCAAAATCCGTTGTCGTCGTGCTCTCCCTTGTCGCTTCTTCCTCTGTCGCGTCGCTCTCCTCTGTCTCGTTCTGCGACGCCGCCGCCGCCTGCCGGTCCCTTGTTCTCGCGGCTTCTTTCGCCTTTCGGCGCAGCTCCGCCCTCCTCGCTGCATATCCTGGCCCCTCGAGTCTATCGAGCTCTCCTCGCGCAAGGACGAGTCTTCTGACGCCCACTGCTATCATTTGCCGCCCAGTCATATCATTGCTCAGGTCCACTCTCTCTTCGAACACTTGTGCCTTCACGGATGAATCGTGTAAAAGAAAGAAAGAAAACAGACAACCCAAGGGAGGGATGGGAGGACGGTACGCCGCCACCACACAGGGATTTTAGGGGAGAAGTGTGGTGTTAGCCTTCGCCCACCCTCGGGCGTCTACCATTTCCTCTCTCTCTCCCCACTTTCTCATAAATAAATAAATACAACGGACACGCCAAACGAGGGGTGGGAGAAGGACAGGGTCCCCACCTGCACGAGCAGGATCTTGTAAGGACGATCAGGGACACCGGGGAACGGGAGCGGGGAGCGCATCGCGACACGGAGGGGGGCTGGGCAGGGTTCACCCTCACGACAGGGTCCCAGGGATTCCTCTCTCGTATAGGACAGGTTGCACCCGGCGGCACGGGGGCAAGCGCGGGCCTCCTACTGGTTGCGCTCTCCTAGTTCTCCTGCTCCTGACAAGGGACAGCGACAGGCTCGCAGCACGGTGGACTCCCTATCCACTGGCGATCTCTCTCGACTAGCGACCTTCCTCCGACTTCTCACCGGCAGTCTCTTCTACCACAGGCAGACTGACACGTGGGTGGCAGTGGCGGTGATAGGAGTCTCCCACTCTGTGGGCCTCGCTAGAAGTGCGACCCCTGCGCGTGTCCTCGCCCTTGAAGGGGAAGGGGCTGTGTGTATGTGCCATGTGTCCACATGTTTGTGAGCGTGTGCGTGTTCGCTCATATCCGCAACTGTTCCCATTCTCTCCTCACTCTCCTTTTTCTTCTTTCCTCCCCCCTTCTTTAATACTACTCCTAACTTTCCTTTTCCTCTTTTTTTTCTACCC
>NW_005198030.1:63133-65543 GCF_000372725.1 Emiliania huxleyi CCMP1516 | reverse complement strand
CGACTCGCACAGCGTGAAGGCGCCGAGCACGAGCATGTTGTGCGGCGTCCTGTGCCTCACGCACTGCAGGCCGAAGAGCGAGACGAAGGAGCCGATCATCGCGGTCCACATCGTCCAGCGTCCCTCCGACTGCACCCACGTGATCAGGTCGGCGCCTCCCTTCATCATCATCGTCGCGACCAGCGCCGTCGTCGTGAGGAGCTGCACTCCGAGAATCGCGTACACCTTGCGCAAGAAGGCCTTTCGCCAAACCATGTCCAGGTCCGCGACGGGCGTCTTGTTGAAGGGCTGCTCCCCCGAGTCCTGGAACTGCGGCGCACGCAGAGGAAGCTCGGGCGGCTGGCGCTCGCGGCGCGAGGTGAACGCGCAGACTCCCAGCAGCGCAAAGACGCCGAGGTAGCAGGCGGCGGTCGCCAGGAGCATGTACTCCATCGTTTGGTCGTTTGAGCCCGAGCCAGCGCCGAGCGACCCGGCGCCGGCAGCGGCGGCCTCCTGGAGGCGGCGGAAGGAGTCGTCCATGGCTGCCATTTTCGGGCGCGGTTGTTGAGGTCCTGATGAGGGCGCGGTTTCTTGAGGTCGGGGGGGGCGGCGAGGGAGAGGGGCAGCGGGGCGTGCCGCGGTGTTCGCGGCGGGAGCGGTGAAGGCGCGCACTCTACTCCGGGCAGCTTTGGTGTGTTCGCGGCAAGGGCGGTGAGCAAGGGGCGCACTGACTCCGGGCGCCTTGTGGGTGGACCTGGACTTGGACTCGTATAAAAGAATTCGCGCACGCACGACACATGCACTCTCGGATGGTCCCTCCCTTGGGTTGTCTGTTTTCTTTCTTTCTTTTTTTTCGGATGGAGTTCGAAATGTGGTCCTTGCGCGAGGGGAGCTCGATAGACTCGAGGGGCCAGGATACGCCGCAAGGAGGACGGAGTTGCGCCGAGAGGCGAAAGAAGCCGCGAGAACAAGGGACCGGCAGGCGGCGGCGTCGCAGGACGAGGCAGAAGAGAACGACGCGACAGAGGGGGAAGTGACAAGGGAGAGAACGAAGAGAGTGGGACAGCCGCGAGGTGGCATGAAGGTTGCAGCGAGAAGCGGCGAGAGACTGCGAAAAGAGATACGAGGAGGCAGACCCCTCAGGGTGGGCGACGGCTAGCGCATCACACCCTCCTCTCCTTAAAATCCCTGTGTGGTGGCGGCGTGCCGTTCTCCCATCCCTCCCTTGGGTTGTGTGTTTTCTTTCTTTCTTTTTTCGGATGGAGTTCGAAGGGTGAAAGAGCTTTCCACTGGTGTGCGACTCGTCAAAGAAACGAATCCAACTGGAGGCACTAGCGACTAGGGACATTGCGCATTGGTCACGGGCGGCCCCACCCCGAGTCCCCGACCCTGCAGGTGCAGCTGCAACCAGGCCGCCGACTTACAAGAAGAAGCCCAAATCACTGTGAGAGTCGTGATTTTCTTGTTGGTTTTCAAAAATCTCCTCTCCGACTGACCCACAAACGCAAAAACACAACAAAGCAAACGCACAACGACTGTAGACGTATAACACATGCGACATGCAATACCCCCCACAGTGTACGAGTGGTGTGAGCAACCATACAAGTACTTCTATAGCAGAGATGCCCCAAGCCTTGGCGGGCGAGGGACGTAAGAATCAAAGCCTCGAGATAGTGAGCGTCCGAGTGCTCCAGGGAGGAGAGGTTCGGACCTACTTGCTGGCCGCCTCTTGGGACCCGGCCGTCGATCCGTACAACAAGAATAGCTTGGCGACGGAGGCTGTGAATGTGCCGGCGTCGGATGGTGCGGTGACGCAGGTAGACCTGCTCCTGACGCCGGATGGAGAGGACGCCGGCTTGCCCGACAGCCCACTGGTGCTCCACACTTGGCCTGGGAGCTGATCCTGCTACGGCTTTATCTGCAGCCCGCCGTGAACCGCGTGAGGCGCTCCGTCGTCCGTGAGCGTGACTCCTTTCCACGGGACTCGGGAGCCTCAGCCCCTGCGAGGCCGTGGCCCCCATGTGCTGCAGCGCGGAACAGAAAAAGTGAATTGAGCCGAGCGACGAGTACTGACGTATGTGATGCGTAACACACCGGCTACCCCAGAGAGCGGGACGTGATAGTTAACACCGGCTACTGTGCCCCAGAGCGGGACGTGATAGTAACGTACGTCGAGTCACCCAAAAGCTCGACGGAGCATGCCCCGGGGAGCCCGGTCCAATGAGAGGTTATGTGTACTCGGTCAGAGGAGCGAACACCCATTTCATGGGACCCGTCCTGGGCGGGCGGAAATAAAGCCAAGCCAAAACTGGGGCACCGCCCCTTTGAAAGTGGGGCTTCCCTCCGCGAACCTTTTTCAATGGAAAAAAGATTTGGTGGCCCGCCCAAAAAATTCCCTTTTGGGGAAATCCAAGAAATTTTTTGCCCCCCC
>NW_005198030.1:30074-62980 GCF_000372725.1 Emiliania huxleyi CCMP1516 | reverse complement strand
TCCTGATGGGCGAGGAAGCCGCCGCCGCCCGGCCCCTTGAAGTTGATCTTGTCCTTGAAGAGGACCGCCGGCGCGCGGAAGGCCTGCGTGACGAGCTGCTGCAAGAGTCCGAGCCCGACCTCGCCCCAGCCACGGTGGTGCTTGACAAAGTTCTCGACGCGGCAGATCCGCACCTCCCCGTCGACCCTCGACCTCTCGTCGTGCAGCAGCCACGGGTAGCACGCGCCGCGCGGCAGCGCGGCCGCCTCGTCCGCCATCGCCGAGAGCGCGGCCGCCGTCGCTGGCGGCAGCGCCTGCCGCAGCGTCAGGTACCCCTGCTCGTCCCAGAAGCGGAGCTGCTCCTGCGAGAGCAGGTAGCCGCTTGCAAAGGGAGAGAGCGGGTACGCGAGCGGCGAGGCGGCGGCGGCGTCGAGCTGCTGGACGACCGACGCGCGCAAGGCAGCGCGGAGCGGCGCCTCGAAGTCGCGAGGGCTCGTCGCTGCTGCGTGCGGGTCCTTGCCCGCCTCGTCGTACCGTCGCATCCGCAGCACGAGCGGCCAGCGAGGGTCGGCGTCGGCCGCCGCAACCTCCGCCGGCGACATTGGCCCGCCCTGGTGCTGCAGGGTCACGCTGCTCGCCTCGGAGAGCCGCTCCTCGTAGCCCGGCACCGTGGCGCACAGGTACCGCTTTGCGCCGACGTGGTGGTGGCACAGGTAGGCGATGTCCTGCGGCAGGCCGAGCGCGCCGAGGAAGTCCGCGCCGATCCGCTCATGGTCGGGCGTCCCGCAGCCTCCCATGCCTGGCGCGTGGCCCGCCTCCAGCCCGCAGAGGTGGCCCACGTCGTGAAGCAGGCAGGCGAGCACGGCCATGTCCGTCTCGCCCGCCTTGAGCGCCGCGTTTGCCGTCTGCACGGAGTGCTCCGTGATGGACATTGGCTCGCCGATGTAGTCGCTGCTGCCGTGGCGCTCGAACAGGCTGAAGAGCCGTCGCGCCGAAGCGTCCACCACAGCCTCCACGTCGGACGCGTCCTCCGCAGAGAGCGGCCGGAGCGCGGGCTGGACGAACGCGGTGGAGAGCGAGCGGTGGGCGAGCGCGGTGGAGAGCGAGCGGTGGGCGAGCGCGGTGGAGAGCGAGCGGTGGGCGAGCGCGGTGGAGAGCGAGCGATGGACGAGCGCGAGCGAGCGATGGTTGAGCGCGGTGGAGAGCGAGCGATGGACGAGCGCGGTCCGAGCGGGCATCCAGACGTGCCCGGTCTCCCGTGATTCTGATGTCTCCGACGGTCAAAGCCAGGGTCAAAGCGCGAAAGGACAGGCGCGGCCGATCTTTTTCTTTTTTCAAGTAAACTCTAACTGCCTGGGGTGGCTTGCATTTTTGCCGTCGCCAGTCGCCCCCCAAACGCTACAGCGGGGGCGGCGGCGGCGGCGGGGGCGGCGGCGGCGGCGCGACGGGGTGGGTAGGGGGGTGGGGAGGCTGCTGTGTGCGCTGCGCGCACCGCACACCATACTCGAGTACGGCGGGAAACAGACGGCGAGGGGGGCGCGGCGGCAGCGGCGCAGCGCGCGCGCGGCGCGCGCGACGGACGGAGGGGCGGAGCAGAGACCGCGCGCGCGGTCGCTGCCTGCTCCGTCTGTCCCGGAGCGCCGTCTGCGCGGGGTGCGCGTCAGGAGAGGGGGCAAGCGTCGGAGAGGGGGATCCACTCGAGGTCATGTCCACACATAGATTCCAAAGCATTGTTAATTGCAAAAAGGGGGGAAAGGTGAGGTCCCTCGACCCCAAAACAAGACAAGCCGTGGGTGCGCTCTACCTTGTCGGATGATCCGACAGACGGACGCACGTCAAACTATTCGTTCAATACATCTATATTAATTCGGCCGTCCGCGAGCCCCTAGCTCGCCGACGGCGAGAGAGATGCCACGAGGGGTCGCGGTGGCGTCCATCGCCAGGCTCCCTAGCTCAACCGACGACCCTCGTGCCTCGGGATCGTTCGACGGCCGATCGTCATTTGATTATTTTCTATTCGCTTGCTCGCCGCTTTGGCGTGGAGGCATCGACCTGGAGGGAGGGTGTAGAGGATGTAGAGTGTAGAGCGCTGTAGAGCTGTAGAGATGTAGAGCGCTCTGGAGCGCTCTGTAGAGCTGTAGAGCTCTACATCCGCCGCGTGACGAGGCGCCTGCGTTGTAGAGCGATGTAGAGGCGCTCTACAACGTGAAATCTCTACAACAAACTCTACATCATAAGCGGCGAACGAGGCCCGTTCGCTCTCCGACATGAGGCGCGTTGCACCTGCCAGTGCTGCCCTGGCCTTCTGTCTGCCCGCCCAATGGGTGGCAGGTGGCGTGCCTCTGCTGCTGTGGCATGCCTCACGGCTGCGACTGGCCGGCGCCTCGGCGCGTCAGCTCGGCTCGGCGTAGCGATAGTGGCCAGCGCAACTCGCCTGGACTCAACGCTCAGCCAGGGGCTCCCGCACGCGCTGGCGCGAGTCATGGCGCATGCAACGCGCAGCAATGCTCGCCTCGCCTCGCGCAAAATGCGACCGTCCTCGCAGCCGACAGTCCACCGCCTGCTAAAGAAGCACTGCGACGAATGCGGCACCGGCGACGCATGGCAGGCTGGTCATGACGCAGTTATAGGGTGTTGTGTGCCGTCAGAGTGACTCTCTGTGTGTCAGGGATAGTCAGGGCCGTCCATCAGAGCTCCAGTAAGCTCGGAGACACCCCATTAGTGCGACTCGACCTCTTTGAGTTACTGCCTTCCCGGCGGTTTGGCTGTAGAGCCTCTTGTCTACAACAAACTCTACAGCAAAACCGCGCTCTACATCGCTCTACAAACGCAGGCGCCTCGTCACGCGGCGGATGTAGAGCTCTACAGCTCTACAGCGCTCCAGAGCGCTCTACATCTCTACAGCTCTACAGCGCTCTACACTCTACATCCTCTACACCCTCCCCCAGGCATCGACCTTTCGCATTCATGCACAACTCTGGGGTCTGACTGAATGCACATATGCACTGGCCTGTCACTGGCATCGACACTGGAAAGAAACCGTGCGCCCACATAAAACCCGGTAAGTTCCTGCACCGCGTACCAGCTGCCCTCACGCAGCTTCTCTCACAACTCATCAGCACTCAGGAGCGTGCACTGAGCGAGCGTGCAATGGGCCGACGGCCTAGCGCGGGAGTATCTTTTCTTTTTCCAGGTGGAATTCTTTGGCTGGAACGTCAGAAAAAGAATTATGCAAGAAAAGAATTCTACGAATAAAAGCCCCTCTCACAGCAGACTGGCACGGACTAGCACGCCACAAAAGTCACAGAAAAAGAAAGAAAGAAAACAGACAACCCAAGGGAGGGATAGTCCTAGTGTGGACGTTTTTTTTGCGGTATCTTGATGTATCTCTCCAATATCTGACTGTATCTCCCCGTATCTCCTTGCATCTCCTCGCATCTCCCCGTATCTGCCCGTATCTGCCCGTATCTGCCCGTATCTGCCCGTATCTCGTATCTCCTGGTGTCTCCCGGTATCTCCCGGTATCTCCCGGTATCCCGCCATATCCCGCCATATCCCGCCATATCCCGCCGCGGTACCGCGAAAAAAACCATCCACACCAGGGATAGGGATGGGAGGACGGACGGCACGCCGCCACCACACAGGGGATTTTAAGGAGAGGAGTGTGTTGCTAGCCGTCGCCCACCCTTGGGCGTCTGCCTCTTCCTATCTCTCATCACTTCCTCGCCGATTCTCGCTGCAAGCTTCATGCCACCTCGCGTCAAAGAAAGAAAGAAAGAAAAGACACAACCTAAGTGACATTCTTAGATACGGCACTTGGAGCACTTGGAGTGCAGTCATTAACCTCACATCCAGGGCCGGGGAGCTAAGAAGCGCACCCAGCGGGCCGGATGATCGGTATCGGGTTGCGGGCAAGAGAGCCCTAGCCCTGGGGGGTGCGCGGTCGCAGGGCCATAACACGGGTCTCCGAGGGTTGGCTCCGTGTACCGGGTTTCCCCTTAACTGCAGAAAACGCACCCTCTACTCGGAGCTAAAGAATACTCTCCGAGTGTTAGTCTGCGCTTTGGGTTTCCCCTAGCTGCGGAGCGCCCCCTCTACTCGGAACTAAAGAATACTCTCCGAGGGTTAGTCTGCGCTTTGTGTTTCCCCTAGCTGCGGAGCGCCCCCCCTCTACTCGGAGCTAGTGGACACGACACTAGCTAGTGATACGAGAATACGTACCGCCCCCACGCAACTACTCGACGATAATACGAGAATACGCAGCAGCGAGACGCCTTTAAAGAAACAGCGAGGTAAAAAAGTTCGGCGGCTATGATAAACCGAAAGTTGTCGTACAACGCGGGCGAAAGCAAAGCAGATGACGGGCGCTTTTGCCGCAGCGATGCCCGCAGCCTCCCGTGCCACGCGCGGGGACACGCACAAACAAACATGGTTTCTACCACACGACGCGATCTTTGTCAAGCGCAACAACTTCAACCCCTGCTGCTCCACGAGACGTTCGGCGGCGGCTTCTCGCCCACCGCCGTTCTCAAGCTGCGCCGCCTTGCGCGCAAAGTCGCGCGCGGCAGCGTCGACCGCAAGGCCTACTCGCCCAAGTACTCGCTCTCTTTTATGTCCCACCATGCAGAGCGCATCTCTCTCTCTGTTGACTGTTGTTGTGCGAGGCGTGAACCGCGCCATTCGCTCTCACCTGGCAACCCTGTCGTCTCTTGCGGCGTGAATTGTGCTTGCAGAGCGAGAGAACATCCTCCGCGCCGGATCCTTCTCGAAATGACGCGAATGAGCCGGGGCATCACTGCCGTCAGCACCCTCCTCCTCCTCCAAGCTAGTGGTCTGAACGTCGCTTTGCGCCCACGAGCGCAGCGTCCGCGCTCGCGTGCGCCGATCGCGACACCTGAACCATCGCCGCCGCCACCGACCGCGTCGCTTCAGAAGGACAAGCTTGCAGCCAAGGCGCGGGTGGCGGCTGCAAAGGACGAGCTGGCTGCTGCGGCGGAGCGGCGCGAGGCTGAAGCACAGACAGCGGAGAGGTGCGCTGCAGAGGCACGGGCGGCGGCAAGCCGATCGGCGGCCGCCCAAAAGGTTGCGGACGAGGCGGCCGCCGCGGCGTCGGCCGCGGAGCATGAGCTGGCTTCGGCGACGGCGGACCTCGACGCGGCGGCGGCGGCGCTGGAGGCGTGGGAGAAGGAGAATCCGCTCTCAGCGCTCGGCTCGGTTGGCGTGGCCGTCGGCATCGAGGTTGGCGCCGCAGTCGCAGAGACGGCGGGCAAGGCGCTGCTCTCCAGCCTGTTCGGCGAGTCAAAGTCGGAGCGCGAGGCGCGCGAGGCGCGCGAGGCGGCGGTGGCTGCGGAGGCCAATGCCGAGGCCGAGGCGGCCGCCGCGCGCGAGCGCGCGGCGGCAGAGGCGGCGGCGGCGGCGGCTGAGGCTGCGGCCGCGGCGGCGGCAGAGGCGGCGGCGGCAGAGCGCGCGGCTGCGGAGCGGCGCGACCAGGAGCTGCGGCAGAAGCGGGAGGCGGCAGAAGAAGCATTGCGTGTCCAGAGACCGCGCCCGCTGAGCGACGTCGCGGCGACGCAGGCGGCCGAGGCTGCCGTCAACGCCGCCGCCGCCGCCGGGCTGATGGACGCCGATGCGGCGGAGGAGAAGAAGCGTGAGCTGCAGCAGGCTGCCGAGGCGCGTGAGCGGCTCGGGCGCCTCCGTCTCTTCGAGTCCGACCTAGCGCTGCTGGGCTTCGAGGCTGTGAGCGAGGACGACCTGCTCGCGCTGGACGAAAAGGCGCTGCGGGCGCAGTTCCGCCTTCGGTCGCGCGAGCTGCACCCTGACGCCGCAACCGAGGAGGAGCTGGCGGGACGCCCGTCCGTCTATGAGCTGAACGCGGCGTACACGAGCTTGCTCAAGCTGGTCAGGTAGCAACCCTGCTCTCTCACCTGTTTCTCCTCGAGTGTCGAAACGCCAATATTTACTGCATGTTTCCGAGTATGCGATTCTCAGAAAGAAAAGAAAGAAAACGGACAGCCCAAGGGAGGGATGGGAGGACGGCACGCCGCCACCACACAGGGATTTTAATGCGATTCTCATTTCGCCGTTTGGGCGGAGATCTTGTTCTTGTTTCTAGTACCCGCCACGCGCCAGTGAGCGCCACGCCCGGTCATCTTCTCACCCGCTGAGGGCTCTGAGTCGTGCCCCTGGCCGCCTGCGGCTGCGCATCCGCATGCTGCATGTCGGCGCGGCCTCGCCGATCGTTGCGGTTTCTCCACACCACACACAGCCGACACGCGACAGCCGGACGCCCCCCGCGCGCGCAGGCTGCCCGCGAAACGGCTCAGCAGCGGCTCAGATCGCGTATGCGCTCGGTAGTGATAGCTACGTACGCCATGAAGCATCTCAGCAGCAGCACGGGCACAGCAAACACACCTGGCCTGAGCTCGCATGTCACCCGCACCTTGCCGCGAATCGGGCCATCAAAGGTGTAGACGAAGCCAGTATCGGGCGAACCCTCCAAAAATGTCTGCAGCACCAGCTCGCCGGGATACGCGCCGCCGAAACTGCTGCCATTCACACGCTTCGAACAGCACCTACTTCAGCACCTACTTGACGAGAGTGTTGTACGTTGAGCACCGCTCTACCCGGAAGCCGGTGATGAAAAGGTCGCGGTTGCCATTGTGATCGTACTCAAAGGGCGTCCAGGCGTTGCTGCAGAACAGCTGCTCGCCGGCGGCGCCTCGGACCACGGCGACACCAAAGTGTGCTTCCGCCGCCGCGCGGAGTGTTGCCTCGCGCTCACCGCCATACCGCATGTGTATTCGCGACTCAACACCCTCTAAGAATTTAAAGGCCCACTCCCCGCCCTTTCTCAGAGCTGTGTTTGCGCTCGCTGTGCGCTCTCCCGTTGCTTCATGTTGCTGGCTACTCTGGAGTCCTCCTGGCTGCTCTCCGCCCACCAGCCGGCCACAGGCCGTCAGTCTCACCGGCCGGCGTCGAGAGAACGGCCAGACTCGACCGACCGGGTGTCGCGCCGCTGCCTGCTTCTCGCGCCGCTGTAGCAGCGCCAGCGGCTCGGCCGCGCATCCTTCACACACGCCGCCACGACCAAGCTGAGCGGGCCCAGTGTCGAGGTCTGGTGCGAGCTGCATGTGAGGGGCGGCTTTGGCCACAGCAGGTCCACCAGACGGATCTCAAAGCTTGCCGTCGGCGTGCTGTCGTGGCGAGAGCCGAGACCGCTGCAGAGGAGCCGAGTGCAGTGACGATCCAGAGGCTACCAGGGCCACCAAGTGGTAGCCCTTGTCAATTATGAGCAGGGCTGTGCTTTGGTGGGGTTGTGCTTGAGCATGTGTGAAGTGGGAGTGCGTGCCGGCGGTGTCTGTGGGTGAAACGGGCGTGAGTGAGGCCGTAAGAGCCGTGGTATGAGCCAGAGTGGGCTTCATCACCCAAAATAAGGACGGTTTGGGACAGCTCAGACTTGGTACTGATGAGCCTGGGCCAGGATGGCGACTGAGAAGTCGAGATGGTGGGCTGAGAGCAGGAAATATCGCTTCGTGGCACTGGCATCGCGACAAGGTCACGCGCGGACTCTCCAGCGTCTCAGCTCACCATCTCGCCTTCTCTGTCGCCCTCCTGGCCCAGGCCCATCAGTAGCAAGCCTAAGCCGTCCCAGACCGCACTTACCTTGGGTCTGCAAGCTCACACCGGCTCGTGATGCCACGGAGAGGGCTCGAGATTGTCTCCGGTGGACCCCATCCGAGGCGATTGCGAGGGCTTTCCGGAGGCCAACACCGGCGCCACCGACCGTGAAATGTCCCGACCCGCAGCCCTCATGCACCAGGCGCAAGGATTCAGTCATAATATGTAGGCCTTGTCTCCCGAAGTTTTGAGCAATAGCCGCAAATAGTACTTTTCGGCAGTTCATCGCGACACGTCCAGGTGCCGATGAAGCGGCTTCCCAGCTCACCACCTCGCCTTCTCTGTCGCCCTCCTGGCCCAGGCTCATCAGTACCAAGTCTGAGCTGTCCCAAACCGTCCTTATTTTGGGTGATGACGGATGAAGCCCACTCTGGCTCATACCACGGCTCTTACGGCCTCACTCACGCCCGTTTCACCCACAGACACCGCCGGCACGCACTCCCACTTCACACATGCTCAAGCACAACCCCACCAAAGCACAGCCCTGATCAGAATGGGCAAGGGCTACCACTTGGTGGCCCTGGTAGCCTCTGGATCGTCACTGCACTCGGCTCCTCTGCAGCGGTCTCGGCTCTCGCCACGACAGCACGCCGACGGCAAGCTTTGAGATCCGTCTGGTGGACCTGCTGTGGCCAAAGCCGCCCCTCACATGCAGCTCGCACCAGACCTCGACACTGGGCCCGCTCAGCTTGGTCGTGGCGGCGTGTGTGAAGGATGCGCGGCCGAGCCGCTGGCGCTGCTACAGCGGCGCGAGACGCAGGCAGCGGCGCGACACCCGGTCGGTCGAGTCTGGCCGTTCTCTCGACGCCGGCCGGCCAGGGTGGCGGCCTGTGGCCGGCTGGTGGGCGGAGAGCAGCCCCAACCGGCGTGGGGGTGCTCAGGAGGCAGCGGCGGCCAAGTGTCGACACTTGCTCAAAGTCGAAAGGGGGCGTGGAGTGGGCCTTTAAACAACTGAACTCTCTCTCACAGCAGACAGGCCCTCTAAGAAACGTCGCGGCGAAGTAACGGCTCGGGGACGGGTACGTGTTGCACGAGTATGATGGTTATTTGGCCAGCTCCATGGAAAAGAGAAACATCTCCGCAGACCCCCCCCGCGCGCGCTTGAGTCGAGAAGGACTCGCGCAGCGGCCTCGTTCGCCTGACGCGCCCACCTTTCGCCCGCTCTGTCTAGCGCTGGTGGAGCTCTGGCTCTGCACCTGCACCACTCGAGGCAAGCCGGGCTCTCACTCCCGGAGTATACCCGAGATCCTATCTCGAGCGAGCTTCCAGCAGGCTGCAGCGCACGCCATGCGCTCTCATGCTGTCGGATCAGCGGGCGCTGTCGCGCAGGTTTTGCAAGCCCGCACCGCCTCAGAGGACCCGGCTAACCCCGACCGTGCCTTCACCCGCCAGCCGGAGCAGTCGCCGCAAATCACCTCGCCGCACAGCCGGCAGTGGTGCTTTCTTCGGAGCAGCCCAAACTTCTTCTGGCATATGTTGCACCCGCGGCGCTCGTTGTTCGGCACCCACCCCGGCTCTTCACTCGTCAGCGCCAGCGCCGGTTCGGGGGGCGCTATTGAGCGCCGGTCGGCCACCTCTGGGGCCGGGTCCGGCTCAGAAACGCTGCCGTATATGCCCTTTGCCGAGAAGGCGAGATCGACCAGCGCCGACCAACGCATCTTGAGCCAACCGCTGCCCCTGGCACCTTCTTCTGCAGTGACCTCACCACTAGCGCGCTCGGGTGCGGGTAGATCGGCGGGGGGGGGAGTTCTGGCTCGCTCGACGGCTTCCTCCGTTTTGTCGGGGGCGGCTGCATCGGTGGTGGGTGCAGGCGAGGAGGCGGTCAACTCGGCGGAGCCCTCCCTCTGAACTCGCGCCCGCAGCTCACCGGCAAGCGCCTCCACCGGCATCTCCTCCCAACGGCCCGACGACGAGAGCTTTTGGAACGCGAGCGACAACTCGGCGGCGAGTGAGTCACGGCTGCGCCGCGCCAGGTGGAGCTTCACGTAGAATATGCTGGCTACCAGGGCAATCACGGGGATCCCTGGCAGAAGGTCGATGGCGCTGCCCGTCGACGAACATTCGCACGCGAGTGCCAGAGATGCTAGGAAGACGGTTCCATCCTTGCAGGTGTCTATCGCGTTGGTTACGCGGGAGGCGTTGATGACGTACCACAGCTTGGCCCGTGGCGTGGTCATCCAACAGGTCATCTGCATGTAGAGGATCGAGCTAGCCGCAAGCGTGAAGGACGACATGGAGACGCTCAGCATGGTGGCGATCATGGACGTCACGTCGTCGACACCAACGCTGCCAGCCCCCTCCATACTGTCTCGAATCGTCGTCAAGGTTTCGGCCTCCTCGTACGCAGGAAAGAACACCATGTACAGAACCAAGGCCGCGATCACACCAGAGTTCATGAGCTCATCCTGTGTCGACCCGATCAGCTCCTGTGCCGCTTCCATGTCATCCTCGACGAGGTTGCCGTCATCTTCCTGATTGATGCTCGCAAGCGTCAGCAGCCTCGAGACGTTGAGGCAGCCGCCGAGGTGAGCTATCGGGTCCTTGGCTCCGACCACGCCAACGAGCTCCAACCGAGCAGCCTTGGCCATCTCCGGGATGGTCGCAGGCCTCACCATCTGGGCCCCGCCGCTGGCAGCCCGGCGAAGGTGGCTCATTGCGCCGCACTTGAAGAGGAGTAGCGTACACCGTGGCACGGCGCAGGCAGGTGTCACTGGGCGCGACGCCGTCTCCTCCCGCGAGTCGCTCCTCCCCGACTCCCCGAAGGACGCACGACGCGGAAGTTCATTGCGCGGTACGGCATGTACCGGATGTAGGGAGAGCCGTCAACCTCCGTCAAGCAGGAGGGGTGGGAAAACGGCCTGCCACCACACAGGGATTTGTTCTCGCGCACTGGCACTAACGCGCCAGCCCCGTGCCCAGTGTTGTGCGTTCCTCCAGGAGCCCCAAGGGGGCAAGAACCACCGACAATAGGCAAAAAAATCCATCGATCTTTACCGTATACAGCTCTTACAAGCTGTTCCTGGCGTAAAATTATTTTTCGTGAGAGAATAAATGAATAAATAAAACGGACATCCCAAGCTAGGGCTGGCTGGGTCGTGAGAGAAAGAAAGAAAGAAAGAAAACAGACAACCCAAACGAGGGATAGGGGAGGAGGACAGGGTCCACACCTGCACGAGCAGGATTTTGGAAGGACGATCAAGGGGACACAGGTGGGACAGAAGAAGCCGACAAGGTCGCAAGGCGCGCTACCTACCCGACGCTCGAGCACGACAACTACGACCCCGGCCCCCTCGCAGAGCGCATCAGGCGCGACAAGCGCGAGTTCTCCGACCACTCCTCCGACGACTCCTCCTCCGACCGCGACTCATGCGGCACCGGCTCCACTAGCGAGGCGAATGACATATTCGACACCCTCGAAGACCATCTCGGCTACGGTTCCGACTCCGGCTTCGGCCAGTAGTCGACAAGCTGCCGAGCCCAAATCACTCTGTGTGCCACATTTCTTGTTGGCTTCTAAAAATCTCTCTCCCAGGTGGGCTCTCCTGCTCCTGACAAGGGACACGACAGGCTCGCAGCGCGGTGCACGGTGGAATCCCAACTCCACTGGCGGTCTCATCTCAGTCTAGCGACCTTCCTCCGGGGTCGTGAGAAGAAAGAAAGAAAGAAAACAGACAACCCAAACGAGGGATAGGGGAGGAGAGAGGGCTTTGCTTAGGATGCACACTTGGAGCACTTGGAGTGCAGTCATTTAACCGCACATCCAGGGCCAGGGGTCAGCAGCCCGAAATTCTTTTTTGCAGTGCCAGTCCCGTACCCGGTGTATAAAGATAAATAAAACGGGCACGCCAAACGAGGGGTGGGAGAAGGACAGGGTCCCCACCTGCGCGAGCAGGATCTTGTAAGGACGATCAGGGACACAGGGGAACGGGAGCGGGGAGCGCATCGCGACATGGACGGGGGCTGGGCAGGGTTCACCCACACGACAGGGTCCCAGGGATTCCTCTCTCGTATAGGACAGGTTGCACCCGGCGGCACGGGGGCAGGCGCGGGCCTCCTATTGGTTGCGCTCTCCTAGTTCTCCTGCTCCTGACAAGGGACAGCGACAGGCTCGCAGCACGGTGGACTCCCTATTCCGCTGGCGATCTCTCTCGACTAGCGACCTTCCTCCGGCTTCTCACCAGCAGTCTCTCACTACCACGGGCACACTGACAGAGGCGGCCAAAAGGCTCACGTGGGTGGCAGGGCGGTGATAGGAGTCTCCCACTCTGTGGGCTTCGCTAGAGGTGCGGCCCCTGCGCGTGTCCTCGCCCGTGCGGTCTTGAAGGGGAAGGGGAAGGGGCTGTGTGTGTGTGTGTGTGTGTGTGTGTGTGTGTGTGTGTGTGTGTGTGTGTGTGTGTGTGTGTGTGTGTGTGTGTGTGTGTGTGTGTGTGTGTGTTGTGTGTGTGTGTGTGTGTGTGTGTGTGTGTGTGTGTGTGTGTGTGTGTGTGTGCCTGCGGGCGCTGTGCGAGCCGCCCTGAACGACCACAATGTTGAGCGCGCTCGAGCACCGAAGCACCGTACGGTGTCGTGCGAGGGGGTTTGGTCGTAAAATTCTTTCTGGCTCCCGTGGTGTACCTGTGTTAGTGCCAGTGCGCGCCAGTCCCGTGCCCAGTGTTGTGCGAGGGAGTTTGTTGGAGCACTTGGAGCACTTGGAGTGCAGTCATCAACCGCACATGTACATGTTGTTGTTAATGCGTAAAATTCTTTTTGGGGGCGCCGGCGAGTGCGGGCTGCCTGGCGCGCTCGGCTCTGGCGCGGCGCGCTCGGCTCTGTCGCGGCGCGCTCGGCTCTGGCGCGGCGCGCTCGGCTCTGGCGCGGCGCGCTCGGCTCTCGCGCGGCGCGCTCAAAGCTCGGCGCATGGCACCGAGCAAGGCCGTGCCGCATCCTTCTCAGCATGACCTCCTTCGAGCTTACGCGCGGCTGTGGGCGGTCACTGAGTTCGTTATCATCTACGGCAACATGTTCCTCGTGCCGGGCTGCGAAAGCTTCTTCCCTTCTGAGTGCGTCGAAACGCCCGTCTGGTTCTGGGCACAGTGCGTTCTCTGGCTCGCCATCCTGGCCGTGCCGTCTCGGCTCCTCGTCAGCCTCTCCATGCTTGTGCGCGTGTCCATGTTCGTGGTCCAGTCGCCCATGATCTGGGAGAGTTGCCACTGGGCGAACGCACTCGAGCTCGCATGCGTGGTCACGCTGCTGCTGTGTCCCGCCACCGCCGTCGTTGACCAGACGAAGGACCTCGTGCGCACCATGATCAGCCTCTTCTACATCGGAGCCGGCTTCTGGAAGATGAACACCAGCTTCCTCGACCCGACCGTCTCGTGCGGCACCATTTACATCGCGTCGCTGCTGGCCACTTTCGCGCCGGAGGGCCTACTCCCGCCGTGGCTGGTGACCGCAGCTCTCGGTAGTGCTCCGTGGATGACGATCATCGGAGAGATGAGCATCGGCGTCCTCCTCCTCCTGCCCAGCCGGCCCATGCGCCGCGCCGGCTTCGTGCTATCCAACATGCTCCACTACGCGATCTGCATCACTCCGCACCCGAACGCGGTGCCGCTCTTCGGTGTGTTTTGCTACACCCGCCTCTTCTTTGTCATGCCCGAGGCGTGGACGGTGGCCCTGGCCGAGGTGGTGAGCGCGCCGAGGACCTCGAGCGGCCTCGCGTTCCGGGTCGCCTCCGTCGCCCTCGCGGCCTGGTCCGCCTCGCTCACCTCCGACCCCGGCATCGTGATCAACTGGGGCATCCCCGCCCAGACCATCCTCTGCCTCATCGGCGCGAGAGTCGTGCTTCTCGACATGCGGCACGCGGCCGCGTGGGCGGAGGCGGGGCCCATCGGCCTGGGCGCCGTCGGCGGGCTCGCCAGCCGCCTCCTACGCGCAAACGGCGCCTTTTGGGTGCTGGCGGTCCTCTTCTACGTGTTCGGCGCGCAGACGCTGGGCCTGATGGACATCTCTGCGACGAGCCCCTTCTCGCACATCCGCGAGCACGGCGGCTCTAACCACCTCCTCATGCCAACCTCGCTGCTGCAGCAGTGGGAGTGGAGCCGCGGCACGGACGGGTTTGGCGGCGGCGTCGTCCGCATCACGAGCTGCTCGAGCGACTACCTCAACGCGCTCTACCCGTGCAACGTGACGGACGAGCTGCGGCCCGGCATCCGCGACATGCTCCACTCGTTTGGGCACATCGGCCACGAGTACCACCCGACCGTGATGCGCATGTTTGGCTCGCACAGGATCCGGAGGCACGTGCCGCACTGGACGGCGGCCGGAGGGGGGCCCTTCCCGGTGTACACCGTCCCCGGCCTCGAGCTGCGGCGCATGCTCGCAGAGGCGCGCGCCGCCAACGAGTCCTTCGTCCTCGAGTACGACACGCTGCCCGGCGTCGTCGGCGACGAGAAGTGGAGGCACACCGCCGTGCAGTCCAAGGTGCGCCTCGAGGAGGACGGCGCGGGCGGGATCAACTGCCGCGTCCTCCGCCGCCCGCTCGACGAGGCCGAAGAGTGGGCGCCGTGCGGCGAAGACGAGCTCCCGCTGCAGCCCGCCCCCACGGGCCTCCTGATGAAGTTCTTGGTCTGGTTCCCCTACCCCGTGGTCGAAGGGGTGTACGAGATTCCCTGCATTGACTAGGTTGGGATGCTGTATGTCAGATGACAGTTCCCTCTGTCGAGTGTACGCTTTTTCGTGAACTTGTTCGTATGTAGAGAGATCTCTCCTTTCGTTGTGTACCGCGCGGCTGTGAACCTGTGTGGTCCGCGTGTGGACCGTGCCAGATTGGAGAGAGATTTATGATTTTCAGTGTATGTGGCTCTTTGCTCTTACATTCCCGCGTAGCGCGTAAGAGGACTCTCTGCTGTGTGTGCTGTGTGACAGGGTTTGCGATGAGGATTTTGTGAAACCCAACCAACAAGAAATCACGATTCACGTGACGACTCTCACAGTGACTCAGTGATTTCTAGAGAGTGATTTGGGCTCGCCTACTGTGCTGCAAGAATGGTTGGGCAGCGGTGTGAACAACAGTTAGTGACCTCGGCGCCGCCCCCCGGGCAGGTGCCTGTTGATGGGTCCAGGTGATAGCCAGTGGTGAGATAGCCCTGGGTGGGGAATCCATACGCCAGATCGCCCGACCGCGTCCCGGGGGCCCTCCGGAGGCCGAGGATCGCTGTGACGGACCGGGACGAGCTCTGAGTGGTAAAGTGTGATGCCGGCGGGCCGTGCAGCAGCTTCTTGATGGTGCTTCGCCGGCGTGCGTCCCGGAGCGGTCCCGGTTGGGCGGTCCGGGGGAGAAAACTCAGGACAACGCCGACACCGCTCTGATTCGACTTTGACTTCAAACAAAGACAGTCGCACGCGCCACAGCGCGGCGCGTGCGACTGTCAGGATCGGATCCGTCAGTTACTCGAGTAGTTGTGTTCACGGCGCGATCGTGTATGTACGAGTACTGACTGGGTAACCTCTTCCCAGCCCATGCTTTGCTCATGCTTCGGTGTGAATCACGCCCGCTGTGAAAACAGTTGGCGGGGGATTTTTCGCCAGTCAATAGAGCATGAAAATACCTTTCAGACGGTACCTTTCTGTCCTTCAGAGTCGAAGAACTCGTCCGGTGGCTGGCCGCCAAAGTGGCTGGACGGCGCCGCGGCGCACACTGGTGGGCCGCGGAGCACACTGAGGGAGCTGTCCTCGGCGCAGCCGTTCGGCTCCCGCGGCCTGGGTGGTGGCAGTGGCACTCCCTGAGGCTCCCTGATTTTAGCCCCCCGCTACCCAGTCGCAGTCGTGCGACGTAGCGGGGGGCCACGACTACGTTTACGAAAACATAAGTTGTTGCGCGAGGTGTGAATTGTTCCGCCCCCAGAAGCCCCCCATTTCGCCTCGAGTCGCAGCAAATCTTTTGACGATGCACGCGCCCCAAAAGCGGCGGCAAAGGGCGGGTGACCGCAGTGCGTTCGCCGTTGCCTCTGAGGAATGGCCGAGGCCGGCGCGAAGGCTGCAGTCGCTGCGCTCAAGGACGCGACCCTGATCAAGTCCAAGAAGGCCGACTGGCGGCTCGTCGCCGCGGCGCAGGCCATGCTCCGCGGCGATCACCCAGATGAGTTCGCCGCGGCTGCGGCGATGGGCAAGCCGATAAAGCAGCGGAGGGAGGTCTCAAACTGGTTGGACAAGCTCCGCGAGCTGGAGCGGATGCGCGCGTCGCTGCGCAGCCAGCCCGGGGGCAGCGGATCGGCGGCGGGCAGCAGCTTTCTCGCGCAGGTGGGCAGCAGCCTCCTCGCACAGCCTTGCTGGATTGACGAGCATGCACCGGGCGTGCAGCAGCTGCGCGTGTCGGCGCCGGTCATCTCGCCCGGCAAGCAGCACGCGACGCGCTCGCTTAGCGCGGTTGTGACGACGCCGCTCGGCTCGAAGCGTCCGGCCAGCGCGACGGTCGAATACACGCTGCCACCCGACGGCGAGCCGGCGAGCGCCTCAAAGCGGCGCGGCGACCGGCACCGCAAGCGCGAGGAGCGCGCCATCAGGTCAATGGACTTCAGCGAAGCAGCGCAGACCCACGCCTGGGTACGGCTGCCAGTCGATGCGCCACCGTATGGGCTTTCTGCGGAGCTGCTGCTCAGTTCGGCTTGGATTACGCGGCATCTGACCCTGATCGAGCCGGGGAGCTTGGTGGTGGGCGAGCTGCAGCTCGTTGACGAGTTGACTGCTTTTCGCGAGATCCACGTGACGGTCGACGACGCCCACTTCCGCCCCTTGTGCGGATTTCCCGGATATTTATATCCGAACGTAGGCGATTTAGATGACTACCTCAAGAATCCGGTAGCCCCAGACGGGGAGAAGTGGCCGTCGTCGATGTTGGAGAGTAATTGCTGTGGTGCGCCAGTGCAGCTGATGACGATCACCTCCGACGTGAATGGGGTAGGGCGATCAACAGATGCTACGATGGTTGCTTGGCTGCGTCACGACTTCGAAAGTGATGGCTGGGACCACGTCGCCTGGGACTTGGTAGGACGCCACCAAGTCAGTGGCGCGGTGGCGATGGGACGTGTGCCTGAGACGTCGTATGAGTACCTTGCAAAGTTCTATGATGATTTCTATGGAGACAGAGCCACGTTGCGGCAAGACCAAGCCATCATATCATCTCTGACTGCGTCGAAGACCTGTGCTCAATGCAAGGGTGATGTGCCGGATGTTGCGGTGCGCTGGCGATGCGATGCGTGCGACTTTGATTGTTGCTTGGCGTGCGGCACCTCGCAGCAGGAGGACGGCCTTAGTACGGCGGTGGGGTATGATCTGCCTCCCGCGGCGGGAGAGTCCCAAGCCGAGAGCAATCGTCGCAGGGAGCGTCACCGCAAACGCGAGGAGGCAGCTATTCGCGATCTTCACAGGTGGTGCGTGGGAGGTCGCGTGTGCGCGTGACCGTGCTCCGTGGTGTATTTATTTCGAGTTTTGGGACTTTTTGTGTAAATGTAGCGGGGGGCCCCGCCGGAGGCTGGTTACTGATTTCTGGTATTTGTTGAGCACTCACTCTCTGGTCACCTTCGCCGGGCGAGCCTGGCTCTCGCTGCGCAGCGGCGCGACCTTCGGTGAGGCTGCCGATCGTCGAACTGGCATGAGAAGGGCGTAGACTACGCCCTTAGCATGAGAGCAACCTGCCCAACCATTCGCGGCGACGAGTCGAGAGAGGCGAGACCTCGAGAGCGACCGGGGGCCGCGTTGCTTGTCGTGCGTGCTTGTTGTGCGTGCTTGTGAGGGGCGCGCGGCACACGACAGGCAGGCTGGCAAGCAGCTCGGAAACCCTGACCAGGAGGGTCGGAAACCCGCATGGCAGCCTCGAACGACAAGACCGCTTCCCTATTCGTCACCAAGGAGAAGTTTCTATCCGCAGCGAGAGAGACGTCGCTGCAGGACGCCACCGCCGAAGCCTTGTGGCAGAAACTGGCCGACGCCTCCTCGCAGCGCATCATTGCCGGCGCAACAGCGCCTCGGGAGGATGCGGCGAACGTGAACCAGTGGCACTGGAGCGAGCAGGACCTGTTGCCGTGGTGTAAGGAGCGTCTCACCGCGCTGCTGGTCGGCGTTGAGGCCTCTGGCGTGCCCGACAAGGGCTGGGTGCGGGTGACTGGGCTGGAGAGCTGCACGGGCGAGGCATCAGTCTCCAACCGGAAGGGAAAGCGCATCGTGGCCTACGAGCTCGACGTGAAGCTGAAATGGCAGGGCTCTGTCGACTACGACGACGTGGAGGGCACACTGATTCTGCCCTACGTGTCTGAGGACGTGTCTGATGGAGCCTATGAGGCGCGCTACGCGGGAGTGCGCACACCACCGGCCGACCATCCACCGTCCGACGCCCCATATCCCTAGGTCAAATGGAGCGCGAAGGAGCCGAACGATGGCTCGCACCAGATGGCGCTGCGCTACTTGAAGAAGCAGCTTCCGCAAATCCAGGAGAAGCTGAAGGTCTTTTATTCCGAGATCAACGCCAAGTGAGGGAGGGAGACAGCGGCGGGTGCCTGGGACGCGGCCGGCGAAGCGCGCGCATGCCTCACATGCGGCTGATTCGGCTTTGACCGTGTGGATACCGCGGCCCAGACCATCGCGCATCGGCATCGCGCTCCCTCCGCCCCTCCCGCCGCGGGGCGGGCTCCATGGGCATGGCGCCGAGCCGGTAATGCACCACAAACGCGCACTCGCGGTGTCTACCGTAGTGATTATAGCTATGTGCTGTTTGCGTACAGCATAATGTTTTCCGCTTTTTAGAGGCAAGCCACAGACCCGGCTCCGGGGCCTCCGGCCGCGGCTCTCTCCAGGACGACTCGCCACAGCTGGGCGCGCGCCTCTCGAGTCTCGTTAGACGACACGAGCGTGTGAGCAGCAGCAGGACTGTGTCCAACCTCGAGTCTCTGCCGACTTTGACACGCGCGAAACCCCACGCAAACCGTTCAGCGTACTGGCGGCACTGCGGGCGCCCGGCCCGCAAGTGCCTACATGTCCTCGCAAGCCCGGCCTGGGCGCTGGCGGATTCGTCCCCACCGGCTCCGCCGCCAACGCCCGCGGCGCCGCACGATGCCAGCCTCAGCCGAGCTTTGGCTTCTTTGGCGCGGGCTTGTCGGCCTTGCGCTGCTTCGCCGTCACCTACGGACAGATCACGCTCTGGTGTCCGGCAGCCCAAGCCCGCCTCCGCCCCCCCGGCAGGCCCGGCCCGCTTCGCGCCTCGGACGCCTTGATTGCGTGCTGGCCAGTCAGGACCACGTGGGCCGACTTTGTGGACTGCTGCGCCCGCTGCAGCACGCCCATGTAGGCCATCGCGCGGTCGTCCTTCTGCTCGGTCATCTGCGCCTCGAAGGCCGCCATCCGCTTCTCCTTGCGCTTCTTGGACGGCCCCTTGCCGTGGAACTTCCACGAGAGCTGCCGAAAGGCCTCCTTTTGCGTCATCTTGCGGCCGTACTCGTCGAAGTAGTTGAGCTGCACGCCCTTCTCCGCCTCGCTGCCCTCCTCGTAGTTGTGCAGCCCCGCGCCCTTCGAGTCGAACATCCGCCCCGCCGCCTCCTTCTCCTCGCCCAGCATGTTGCGCGTCCGCGCCATCTGCAGCGCCGCCGCCAGCCCCGACGACACCTCGCGGTCGTGCAACCCTTTGAGCTGCTCATCCTCGTCGTCGTCCTCGTCGTCGTCGTCGTCGTCGTCGTCGTTCCCGTGCCCGCCGCCGCCCTCCCCCACCGCGCCCCAGCCGCCCGCCGCGCCCGCCTTCTCCTGCTTCACCTTGACCTTGTCCTCCTTGCCGCCCTCCGCCGCGTCCTTGTCCTTGTCGCCCGCGCGCTCCTTTGCCTCCTGCGCGCGCTTTCGAGCCACCGAGGGGAGGTCGGAGCCGGCCGCCGCCTCGTCGATCTCCTCCTTGGCCTGCACCGACTTGATAAATTCGGACGTCTCCGAAAACTCAATCGATCCCTCGGGCGGCGGCGCGTCGTCACCCGCCGGGATCCCGCCCTCGTCCCTCCGCTCCGCCGCCCACCTCTCCGCCTCCTCGAGCTGCGCCTGCAGCCGCGCGGCGGCGTGGTCCTCCGACCGCCGCTCCGACGTCATCTTGCCGACCCGGCGCGCCCGCGCCAGCGCCGAGTACAGCTCCGCGTCCACCTCCGCGCTCTCCTCCTCCGCCTCGCCCGCGTCGCCCATCTCCACGTCCTCGCCGCCGCCGCCGCCGGCCGCAGCCGGACCACGCAGCCGCTCGGCCGCACGGCCCTCGGCGATCTCGAGCGCGCGCTCGAATCTCTGCGCGCGCTCGTCGCGCCCCGCCTGCGCCTCCGCCGCCCGCTCCTCGGCGCGCGCCGCCCGCTGGCCGCGCGAGCCGAGGTTGGACGCGCCGCCGCCGACCGCCTCGGCCGCCGCCATCGCGTCGAGGTCGAGGGCGCCGGCCGAAGCGCGCGACTTCTTGCGCAGCTTCTTCTTCTCGCGGTGCGCCGGCTTCTTGAACCCCGCCGCCTCCGCCTCCGCCTTCGTCATGTAGTCCGCCCCCACCGCCAGCTTTGGCACCGCCGCCGCCGCGCCGCCGCTGCTCAAGTCGTGCGCGGCGAGGACGCCGCCCGACGCCTGCTGCGCGGCGAGGCGCTGCTTGACGGCGGCGAGCTTCTTGAGCCGCGCCTCGTCGACCGACCCCGACCCGTCCAGCCGCACCGTCGCCCGCTCCTTGGGCTCGTCGTACTTGTCGAGGATGGACGAGCCTCCGAGGGGGTCGTCGCGCTCGCGCACGCCGCGCGCCGCGTCGCGCGCGCGCTCGCGGCGCTGCTGCTCGGCCATCGAGACGTTCTCGAGCAGCTCGTCGCCCTCGCGCAGCGCGTAGCTCCCCTCCTTCTCGTCCAGGATCGACTCGTCCGCCAGCGTCAGCACGACGTCCTCGCCCGCCTTGAAATCGTCCGTCGAGTGCCCCACTAGCGCGCCGCTCAGCTGCGACTCCTCGTCCATCTCGTCGTACCGCTCGCCGAGCCCTGCCGGCTTGGGCTTCCCCTTCCCCTTCGGCCGCGCCCGCCCCTCCGCGCGCGCCTTTGACCGCGCCGCCTTGGCCGCCTCCTCGCCGCGCCGCGACTTGGCCACCCACGCCGCGGCCGAGTCCATTTCCTCGCCGTCGAGCTGCTCGCCGATGCCCTTGCCGCTCACCTTGGCGTGGAGCTGCCGCTTCCGCTTGGCGTCCTCCAGCTTGGCGCGCATCGCCTCCTCCTCCGCCTCCTGCTTCCGCTGCGCCGCCAGCTCGCGCCCACGCTCGGCCGCCTCGGCCTCCTTGTTGGAGCCCTTCCCCTCGGCCAGCGGCTTGAGACCGAGCTCCGCACGCACGCGGTTCGTCTCCTCTATCGAGGCGCTGACCTCCGACCCCGTCTCCTTGACAGCCATCGAAGGGATGGAGTCCATCGAGCGGCGTGTTCTCAGAGGGCAGCGAAAGAAAAGAAAAAGCTGCTCGCGCTACTAACTGCTCGCCACACACAACTCCCTCACCGATGCCGCTGCGCGTGCGGGTTCGCAGGCAGGTCTGTGCTGACGAGCCCGGCCTCGGCGAGTTCCCACTCGACGTCGTCGACGCCGTAGGCGTCCCCGCCGAACGCGGCGAGCCCGACGCACTGGCGCAGCAGGTCGTCGTCTCGGTACATGAGCAGCGTGGGCAGGTTGGCGTCGGGGTAGTCGGGGATGCAGTCGTGGTGGCCGATCCGGCAAAACTTGACGGCGCGGTGCTTGGCTGCGAGGCGCTCGAGCAGCACCTCCATGTACGCCGACGGGTAGTGCTTCGGCTTGTGCAGAAAGACGACGACGCCCACACCGTCGCCGGCGCGGTTCACCTCGGCCACAAACTGCTCGCGCGTGATGAGCACAAGCGTGCCGAAACCGCCCGCCAAGCCCTTGAGCTGAGCGAGCCGCTCGGCGCGCCACTGCTCGAGCGCATCCGTGTCGGCCGACGCGTCATCGGAGCAGCCCGGCGCGCCACCCTCGGCGGGACCCAGCCTCTGCTGCAGCGCCCTGTCGCTCGCCTCCTCGGGCTCCCACGCCAGCGCCGACGCCGCCTCCTCGAGCGGTGGCAGGTTGCCGAGCCGGCGCTGAATGTCGTCCCAGTCGGTGCTCACCGGGTCGCGGGAGCGAGACTCGGTCGGGAGAAGCGACATATGTGTGTGTGTGTCGCCTGCGACGCCGCACCAGTCTGGCCGAGGCGAAGAAGAGAAAAACACTTTTTATGGCACAGCCTGAGAGGCTCACTTGGCCGCGTAACGCAGCTCCGCCGCGTCGAACCGGTTCGCCTTGAGGTACTCTGCATTGTATTCGCCGGCCGAGGCTGCGGCGCCCGCCTCGCCCGCGTAGTCGGCGCGCAGGTGCGCGTTGAGGAAGGCGAGGCCGTAGCTGTTGACCATCCGGTGCTGCTCGCCGATCTCGAGCGGCGTGTACGTCTCGCCCGGCCGGCTCAGGCTCTTGCTCTCGCCGATGCCGTTGCCGTACGCCGGGTTGTAGAGCGCGCACGAGGTGAAGCTGACGTGGCCGCCGCGGACGAGCTCGACGAGGGCGGCCGGCCCCTCGTGGGTCTCGACGTACGCACGCCCCGCCGCGTTGCCCGCCTCGCCGATCACGGTGTCCTCCGTGCCGAGCATCACCATCACCGGAGTGGTGCGGTCCTTGCGGGCAGACGTGTGCAGCTGGCCGCCGCCCGACATGGCGATGGAGGGGCACTTCATGATGGCCGCCTTGACGCGCGGGTCCCGCACCTCCATCGCCGCCGCCGTCGAGAAGCCGCCAAAGGACATGCCGCTCAGCGCCGTCCGGTCGGTGTCGACGCGGCCTGCGATGTGAGCGGGTGGGAGCACAGGACCGCGCTGTGGACACTCTCACACGATGCCGAGGGGGGGAACCCGATGGAACGGGCCGAGTGCGTGTCTCTTCTCGGCCGCCCGTGGGAGCGCACGACCACTCTTTCATCTAGGTGCGAGGCTGCCCGCGAACCGCGAGTCTGCGCCGCGAGAGAGCGCCTCCATGCAGTCCAGCAGGAATAGCATGTCTGCGGGACGGTCCGCCTCCATCTGCGCGCGCGCCGAGCGCGTGCCGCCCGGCTTGACGACCGCGCCGCCGACCTGCGTGTATCGCGCGGAGCCCGGGTGGTCGCACGCGACCACGCAAAAGCCGTGCGAGGCGAGGAACTCGGTCCAATAGATATAGCTGGCGCGGAAGGCGCCGGAGCCGTGCGAAAAGATGACGAGCGGCCACGGCCTCTTGCACGCGCCACACGGCCGCGCGTCCCGCACCGCCTGGTTGGGCCACGTACGGTCGAGCTCCTCAATCGTCAGGCCCTCCCGATAGCCTCCGATGGCGTCGTCCGACTCGGCCGCGGCGATCGAGCCGGGGATGACGCCGCGGCTGAGGAACTCCGAGTACAGGTTGCGCGGCTGTGAGGCGGCCTCGCTCGCCGCGGGATACCAGATCTCCGTCTGCAGCTGGCGAGGCCCGCCACTGTCCGGGTCGGTGCGGCTGCCGTCGGAAAACTGCACGGTAGTCACGCCGACGGGAAACGGACCCGGAGGCATGCCGGTGGTTGGGACGGAGGTCGACATGGCGCGGGCGCCGCCAGCGAGCAGGATTCCACTCACGCGGCGCAGTGCCATATGCACGTGTATCGCTTTGGCTGGCAACAGCAGCGGGCAGTGCTTCCAGCTTGGGACTCGAAAAAATTAGGTGAAACTTCGTTCTGTTGTCTTCCCGTCGCTCCGCGCCGGACCCGGAGGGTCCATGCGACGACATGGACACATACGATGTCGGTTGGGATTTCAGGTGGTTCGTACGAGGCGGGCCGACGGAGCAGCGCTGGCCGTTAGGCAAGAGCGGCTCGTCTCCCGGTCATCGCTCACACTTGAACCCCCCGCTTGTAGTGGCGCCCGTGGGCGCCACAGCAGGAGGCCCCGGTGGATGACGGGGATGGTGGCGGGAGTCGATTTTCTCGGCCTCCTGCTGGCGGAGAGGCTACGGCGAGAGAGAGGGGCTGGGGCGACGGCCAGGCTGCTGTTGCGCAGTGCCACTGTTTGGATTGTGAGGAGACCGTCCCGGCGCGCTCACAAGCGCTCGCGGCTGGAGCGATTGGGAGCGCCCTCTGTGCGCCTGCTAGCAATCCTTGGATCTGGTACGATTGTGTTGAGCACCGCGCGCTCATAGTCCTACAAGATGTAGGATTGCTTGTCCCCAGGCGCAGTTATTGTTATGGTGTTATGGCTCTCGGGGCATAGCAGCCCATAACATGTTATGGGAGGGCCGTCCCGGGTCCACGGTGTTATGGCCCGAGAGGCCACGCGCCGGACTGCTCGCCGCTGGAATTTCCGCTTCGCGCGCTGCCGCGCGCGAGGTAGGTTCGGCATCGGTCGCCAAATATTTTCTCTTTTGCCCTCAAGTTAAATTCAATAACATATACCTGCCTCCTGAGGCTGAGCGATGGCTTCAGATTGCTCAATCAAGACCAGCCCCCCCCCCCCCCTCACGCAATTTGCTTCCCGTTTCTAACTCGTACTCTCTGCAGCTCTGCACGCTTCCCTCCGTTTTTAACTTGTATGTCTTTCCCGCAATTTAACTCACGTCCTTTTTCTTTCCTTTTTCCACTACATGTCTCGAGGTTTCTAAAAAGGTTATGAGGTTTTGGCCGAGTCATAACAGCGCTGTTATGAGGTTGTTATGCTGGCTGTCATAACAACCAGTGGGAGGTGTTATGAGTGCTATGAGGTGTTATGAGGTGTTATGGTAGGGTGGGCATAACAGCCATAACAGCGATGGAGGTGTTATGAGGTGTTATGAGGTGTTATGGGGTGTTATGAGCAGCCAGCCATAACAGCCATAACACCTGTTATGGCCGCTCCCATAACCTTGAGTGGGGACAAGGATTGCGAGCGCTACTGCTCGCAATCGGAGGCATGTTGCTAGGATTGTGAGCATAGCTGCTCGCAATCCTAGACTATGCTCGGATTGCGAGCGCGCTGGTTTGTAGGCGTCACCAGTCACCTTGGGAGCGGAGCTGCTCTTAGTCCTAGAAGATGTAGGATTGCGAGCGTAGGTGCTAGCAATCTACAGAGATGCTACGATTGCGAGGAGTGCTGCTCACAATCCTTCGACTTCTGGATTGAGAGCGAGGCTTGGAGCACTTGGAGCACTTGGAGTGCAGTCGGTAACCTCACATCCAGGGCCGGTGAGCTGAGAAGCGCATCCAGCGGGCCGGATGATCGGTATCGGGTTACGGGCAAGAGAGCCCTAGCCCCGGGGGTGCGCGTTCGCAGGGCAAGGGCCTTAAAGTAAACACGGGTCTCCGAGGGTTAGCTCCGCGCTCCAGGTTTCCCCTAGCAGCAGAACGCCCCCTCTACTCGGAGCTAGTAAACACTCAACACGGACTCGACACGGCCTCGACGCCCGCCCACACCCGGCGCCTCGTCCCGCAAAGCCTCCCCTCGCGTCCTCCCGCCCCTGCCGGCGTCTCCGCTTGCCAGGCGGCGGAACCACTCCACTCGTCCCAGCCTCCCTCGCGCGACCCTGCGGGGTCTCCAGTCTTTCGATCTCTCCGCCTAGGCGCTCTCTCCGCTCCAGGCCCCCCCTTGCTATGGCTTCCGCTCGAAGTATTAGCATCCTCCGGATCGACCGGCCATGGCACGGGAATCCTAGGGCCACTCCGTGGCACCGGCACCTGAGGGCATAGCTAGCTCCATCCCGGGAGACCGACCCAGCTGTTCTCCACAGCGCCTTGTCCAGCTCCCTCCGTGTCACCCTAAGCTGGTGTTGGTGTATCCGGCCGGACTGCGCGACGAGTCCCCGTGGAAGCGGCCCCCCCTCCGCGTTCTCCGTAACGTACTCGCAGATCGTGTCGAAGGCCTCCACTGCCGTCCCATACGCCGTTCTGTTGTGCGTGCCGTAAGGTAACGCTACAGGGTTGCCAAAAGACGTGCCGCGCGACACGTCCTTCGGTTCATACCCCTCCGGAACTTCCTGGCCTGCTCCACAGCATACCAGGCGGCGGCTGAAGGGGCTGGCTTCGACGGGTCTGCATTCTTGGCAGAATGTCTCCCCGATCTGCACCAGTCTCATCTCACACGACTGGCAATACGCCTCCGAGGCCGAGTTGGCCCGTGCGCACGGGTATGCCGGTGTCGTCCCCCGCTCGTCAGCTGTCAGAGGTCGCTGCCTCTTTGGCGCCGTCCCGCCACCACACCCTTCCGCCTGCACCCCCCCAGCGGCGGCTGGTCCGGTGGTCCCGTCTCTGACCTCCGGCTGTCGGCCTCCCCCCGCCCTCAGCTCGGCGGCTCCGACCGTCCGTGGCGTCGGAGGGTCCGCCGCACCATATCGTAGGCGTCTGGGGCCATGCAGATGGACCAACCACACCACCCCTCGATCCGTTCCTCCCTAAGCATCGCCCGCGCCGCACTGGCGTGTACGATGCTGACGAACAAAATTGGGGCGTCCGGGGCGACGCCCATCGGTTGATGAGGCTCGTTGCTCCAGCTCGGCTCCACCAGGACTTGCTGGCCGCGCACCATCGGCCCCAGGTTAAGCCAAGTGGCGTTTGTCGTCGAGAGATGCGTCGCGTAAACCCTGCCCCTCCCATCCCAGTCCAACCTGACGTGGCATCTCGACAGGTGTGGGTTGTACGGGGCCTTGACATCGCCCTCCCGGCCTATGACAATGGTCCGGCCGCAAAGAGGTATCGGCCCACCGCCCCGCGGGTTGTGTGGTATCAGCCACCCCCATGGCGAACCCCCCAGCGTCGCCCGGGGCAGGAGGGAGACGGCCGATGCTACCGCCGGTTCCGGGGCCCTGGCCACCCCCTTGTCACTCCCCCCCTCGTCCCCGTCGCCCCTACCTCCACCGGAGTCGGTCGCCATCCTCGCCCGTTGAGGGTGGGGGCGGGTAGCCGTAGGCGAATCCTGGGGTCGCCTCTTGCTCTGCTCTCTATCCTAGCGTTCAAAAGAAGGTTTCAGGGTAAGTTTGGACGAACGTCCGCAGCTCCGGACCAGGCAGGTGAAGCTCATCTACGAGCTCGTACGTATTAGCCCTACTGCTCCCTGCGTCGTGCCTCCTGCCGCAGCCGGACGCGTGCCAGCAGGCAGTGAGACGCGCCGGTGATGTCCTATGGCGTATGGGCCCTTCCACCGCCTGCGCAGCCCGACTCAAACCGACGAGGACGCAGATCTCCAGGCCGCGACGAGCGAGCTATGGGGCCGTCCAAGGCAGTTTTCCGACATTCCGCAGGTACAGGCGTGGGTTGGTCCGCTGCCCGAGGGCGAGAGCGGGGTCGAGTTCACCACGGACGTGCCACCCGACCCGTTCCTCCCGCCCGGGCACGCTCGGTGGACAGGACCGCGGGACGGCGTTCGGGTTGAGGGCGAGTTTGCAAAAATCTCGGTCAGGCTGACAAGACAGGAGCCCACAACGTGAAATGACTGCAAAGTAGCAGTGTGACTTTCGAGATGCTAGAACACACCTGTGTTTTTGTGCCGCAGAGCTAGAGAGCGCTCGTGAGCCAGTCTGTCCGGCCGCCCACATGCGCCAGCCCTGTTCTCTGTGCCACCGACGAGTGTGCCCACGCCGCCCATGAGGCCCCTCCATCCGCCTGGATCACTGCGCCGCGTGGCTGAAGCGGCATGAGTCGCCCCGGGTGCAGCGGCCAGAGAGAAAGTCGAGGCAGCGAGGTTGGTCCGACGAAGGCGGCGCCCCTGCGAGATGGCGAGGGTGGGTATGGGCATGGGTGCGGCGGCGGCTCGAAGCGCGCGGCTCTGGACGGTGCCGTGTCCATGCGTGGTGGGGGGGATTGGGGGGAAGGGGAGGGAGGGCGAAACGCGGAAGGGGAGAGCGCGAACCAAAGCTTCCTCCCTGCATGCCTCCCTGCATGCCCGGTCCGCCCTGCTGCGCACCGCCGCCCATGCCTCCGCCCACGCCTCCTCCCATGCCTCCTCCCATGCCTCCTCCCATGCCGCCTCCAATCCCTCCTCCCATGCCTCCTCCTATGCCTCCTCCTATGCCTCCTCCCATGCCGCCTCCCATGCCGCCTCCCATGCCGCCTCCCATGCCGCCGCCCATGCCGCCGCCCATCCCACCTCCCTGCATGCCGGGCCCGCACTGCTGCGCGCCGCCTGCTGCACCACCTTCCGCCTCGTGCCGGAAGCGGCACGACGCGCCACGCGAGCACATGCCTACTCGAGCAGCAGCCCGGGGTGAGGAGCGAGCCAGGGCGCCGGTGCCGGCTGCTGCCGCGGCGCCATTTTGGAAGTCCTTGCACACCGGCTGCTGAGTCTCGTTCGGCGTGCCCTGCGGAGGGTAGGGAGGCGCGGGAGGCGCGGTCGCCTGCGGGAGGGGCCGGTGGTCCCAACGCACGATCTCTCTCCCTCGCCCTCTCCCTCTCCCTCGCCCTCGCCCTCTCGCTCGCTCGCTCGCCTCATGCGCAAATTTGCACGAAGCGCCCCGCGTGCACCGCCCGTTCATAAAGTCCTTGCACACTCCGGCCTGTGGCGGGCCGCCGTAGCCCGGCCCGCCGCCGCCGAAGCCAGGAAAGCCGCCTCCGCCATTGCCACCATAGCCGCCGCCTCCGCCCCACCCGCCCCCACCGTACCCGCCGCCACCGTACCCGCCGCCACCGTACCCGCCTCCGCCCCACCCGCCTCCACCGTACCCGCCTCCACCGTACCCGCCTCCACCGTACCCGCCTCCACCGTACCCGCCTCCGCCGTATCCGCCGCCACCGCCAAACCCTCCGCCTCCGAAGCCGCCGCCGCCAAAACCACCGAAGCCAGGACCGCCGGGGCCTCCGGGGCCCGCACCCTGCTCGTGACTGAACTTGCAGGAAGCTCCGCGGTTGCACAGCCCATTCTGGAAGTCTTTGCAAACCTGGGCCGTTTGCTGCGACTGGGCGTTGGGCGCTGCCACATGCTGGAAGCGGCAAGCCGCGCCCCGCCGGCACACGCCGTTCACAAAGTCCTTACAAACCTGCCCGCCACCGCCGCCGCCACCGCCGCCGCCACCACCTGGCGGCGGGTAGCCGCCGTAAAAACCGCCGCCGCCACAGCCTCCATACGGCGGCGGCGGCTGCATAATAGGCTGGGGTGGCGGAGGCGCAAGCACCGGCGCAGGCAGTGGCGCGGCAGCCTCTGGCGCCGCGGCAGCAGGCGCCTCGGCACCGTTGCCGCTGGCAGGTGGCACAGCAGTCGGCGCAGCAGCGTCAATTTTTGGCGGCGCGCCAGCCTCTGGCTCAGCGCCGCCCTCGATGGTGCTTGCGGTGTGTGCATCCGACGCAGGGTCAGCGTCGATCCGCGCGCGCTTTGACAGGCCGTCATCAGCAGCCAGCTCTTCTCGTTTGCGGTTCGATCCCAAGGTACTCAGTTCGGCCTGCAGATCTGCCATCACGCGAGTGTTCGTGCGACTTGCCTCGTGTGAGCCCCAGGAAAAGAATTAGCAGTTATTAATGACTGCACTCCAAGTGCTCCAAGTGCTTCTCCCACCCTCGCGTCCGTTTTATTTATTTATGGCAAAAGATTTTTTACGACAAAACTCCCTCTCACGACACTCGGTACTGCCACTGGCACTCAGCCACTCAGGTACACCTGGGCGCTGGGGAAAAGAATTCAGACAGCGTTTTGTTTGTGAATTCAGTGGGGGAGTTCCATCGCTGCATCGCTCATCGCTCTCGGGTCAAACAAAATCCTGCAAAGGTGGGGACGCGTCTGTCCTCGACCCAGCCCTAGCTTGGCTTGTCCGCTTTCTTTTTCTTTCTTTCTGTCTCGGGTCATACACAGCGACCAGCGTCACACCCCGCAGAGCGTCAAAACAAAATCCAGAGCGTCACAGCCCTCCACCCCCTCTCCCCTCTCGGGTGGTCTCTGAGATGTTTGAGATTTCTTTTCTTTCTCTCTGGGGGGAGGCGGGGGCCCCCGGAGGCACCGTGCGCCGCGCAGCAGTGCGGAAACGGGGCTCCGGCTCCGCTAGTCTCCGCTAGCACCGACTTCCCGATTAAGCTAGGTTAATCAGAGGGCAGATTCGGAGAGATCTCGAGGAGTACATACAGATAGACCCTCCAACCATCAGAAAACTCCGACCTGATCGGTCGTACTGACCGCCGACAGATCACTCCAGACAGCAGACAGGCCGACGTCTGCACGCGGCCGGCCGGGCGAGAGGCTTGACACGATCCGACCCTGCGACCCTGACGCTGCTGCTCTAGCTATCAGACATGCACTGCTGACTGCTGCCACAATGTGCGACCTGTGCTGGCCCACTTGGCGGCCTTCCCGGTCAGTGGTGAGGCGCAGTTCAGAGCTGTCGATGGCGCGATGCTGCACTGGTCCCACATTGGTGACACGAGACCACCAAGTTTGCCGGTCCAAGAGAGAGGCACCGGCGCTCTCCTGAGAAAGTGCATGGTCCCTCTTGTATGACTGCCCATGCGCGCGAGGCTGTGTAGGCATAGCCTCGAGAGTGCCAGCAGCCAGTCGCCGAGGCAGTTTGTGACGCGCATTGCGTCAGAAGCGTGCACGCGCTGGAAGGACACCTTGCTTCCTACTGGCCGTACGATCAGGTCGTCACTGAATGGTGGATACTAAGGCCGCGAGCTATGCAGGTGGTCAATTGCGCAGCAGGGCACGGTCAGCAGCGCCGACAGGCTGTCGCAAGGCGTGATAGCATGGCCGCAAGTACAGCGAATTCCCATGAAAACAAGTAAAAAATCGCGCAAAAAAGAAAAAAACCCGAAAAAATCGGCGCCTGCGGCGGGCCATGGGACCCCATCTCCCCCCCGCATGGATGCCCTCTAGGGCCCTCGCCCCCCCCCAGAGTTCTTTCTTCTCATCGTCTCTCGCTTCTCCGCTTATCCATCCCGCGTTTTTCTACCCGCAAGAAGGACGGGCCTCGCGAAGCGCTGTTCCGTCCCAAACGTCACGTGCCACGGGCCCTTCCCGTACGCCTGTGGGCCTTTCTTCGCCATCGGGCGTCGCCTCGTGCAGGCCTTGGCCGCCAACGAAGGCATCAGGGCAGAGATGGACTCGCTCAGCGTCCTACCAATGCCAGCGAAGGAATTTGTGGTGGAGGATGTCTGGCTCGGCTCTGTGCTCTGGAGGCACGTGGGGTCGCGGTGCGCCGTTCCGCCAGAGCACCCCTACGCCGATCTCCCACCGCACCACCGACCAAACGCCACCTGCCGGGGACGTGTGTCGAGTGGTCCGACCCGCGCGTCCCACCGCCGCACAGGTTACCGCTCACGTTGCTGAGCGTGCACGGCTGGGACTCGCTCTACTACGACACGCACGGGTTCCGCGTGCACCGCCAGCTCGCCATCTACCACAACCGACACAAGTTCATCAACCGCCTTGTTGTTCTGGCGCACTTTCTCGAACTGCATAGTTGCAAAGCGCCTCTCGGGTGGGAGGCGGCAAACAACGGCGGCGACTGCTGCCCCGCGGGGGTCGCCGCGGTGGGGGGGCGCCTCTCGCCGCCGTCCGGCGAGCCGGCGCATCCGTGGCAAGCTTGGCGACTGAAGGTACTCAGCACGAGGTGTCTGCAGGAGGATGGCACCGCCGTCAATCTTGGCAATGTCAGCCTGCTCCGCGAGCTAGGAGTGGAAGCGAGGCTCCCGGTGCCGACCGGGCTGTCGACCGAGACGTGGCTCAAAGAGAGGGACTCCGAAAGCGCAGTCAGGGAACGCTTTCTGTATGCGCATGGGCGCGTTAAGGCGTGACGGCCGGGACATGAGCAGTACGCTCGTCGTGTGCGCATGAAAGTGTTGAAAAGGGACACACACACTTTTTCTCGCCCTGCCGACCCCGCGCATGATTCTTGAACTTGATTGTGCCTACAGTGATCACTATCTTAACATCGTGCCGCCTAGTTGGTTTCTCTTTGAGTGAACCTATCTGGGTGTGCCGGCTGGATTTATGACACACCAACCGCCTCCGCGACTGCCCTAACCCCTATCCGCGTAAATTCCGACCTGACCGCACCACCGTGCACAGTTGGCATCGGTCCGGCTGGCGAGAGAATGTCCGGAGCAATGATGACCGGAGGCTGAAATGTCCCTGTGAGCGGCATGCACCCTCCACAGAACCGAAGCGGTCACGGGGCGCTTCTGCGGCTCCGGAGAAATTTGGAGATGGCCTCGTAGGCGACGCCGATGCGTTTGAACTGCTCCGCGTCAGCGCTCGCGCCACCAGTGTCCGGGTGGCACTGCTTGGCGAGCCTGTGGTACGAGGCCTTCGCCTCGCGCTCCGTGAGGCCCTCGAGCGACCGTAGCTGCAGCACACCCAGCGCCCAACCGAGGCTGCCCGGGGATAGCGTCTCGCTGCGCCGGTCGCGCTGTTTCTGCTGCTCCGCGCGCCGGCGCGACTCCTCATCGGTCGCTCCGTATCGCGACCGACCTCGCGACCGCTCTCGCCACCTCGTCTCTGAGAATGCCTCTGCCCTCCGGCGAGAGCCGCGCGAGAAGGTCTCCGCAGCCTGCTGCGCGGCTCGGAACTCGGCGCTGCCGGCTCGGAAGCGCTCGCGTCCAGGACCGGCCGTGAGGCTGCGGAAGCGGAAGGCGAGCGCCGCGTATCCTGCTGCCATGCCAACAATCCCGAGCCCAAAAATAACGCTACTGCTCGGGCTCGAGGGAGTAGCCGACGCGGGCGTGGCGCTGTCGCCACGAGTGATGCCGTGCGATGCGAGATTCCGTTCGGTTCTCCGCTCCCGTGCCTCCTGGATCTCCTTGAGTGTTGGCATGGGTGGTATCTGGCCCGGCCAGGCCCGACGATGGGAGGCCGTGCCCGGGGCGGCGGGAGGTGAGCGCTCGGGTCGCAAGTGAGGTGAAGAAACGCAGACATGGAAGAGTCAAACACTGAGAAGTCTCATGCCGAGCGGAAGGCAGCGGGGGAAGACGACTCCGAGGAGGACGAACCAGTGGAAATTCAGTTGTCAGATGTCACGATGCATCCGAAGGGGACCCCAGCGCCGGCATCATCCGTAGAGGCACGAGTGTTCGAAGAGAGAGTGGACCTGAGCAACGATATGACTTGGAGGCAAATGCTCGGAGTGGGAGTCAGAAATGTGGTCCTTGCGCGAGGGGAGCTCGATACACTCGAGGGGCCAGGATACGCCGCGAGGAGGACGGAGTTGCGCCGAAAGGCGAAAGAAGCCGCGAGAACAAGGGACCGGCAGGCGGCGGCGTCGCAGGACGAGACAGAAGAGAACGACGCGACAGAGGAGGAAATGACAAGGGAGAGAACGACGAGAGT
>NW_005198030.1:27260-29180 GCF_000372725.1 Emiliania huxleyi CCMP1516 | reverse complement strand
TGAGTTGCGGGGCAAGACAGATAAAGAGGACTACGAACAGCTACTAGGCGAGTTAAACGGACAGCCAGAGGCGACGACCGCACAATGGTTTGCGGGGAGGCACGAGCGATGGGACGAGGCAGGGCTAGAATGGAACAGAAGTGATCAGAGAATAGCCATCCGAATTGCGGCGGAAGCGTCGACAGAACAGAGGGGAGTCCGAAATGGACAAGTAAAGGGCGAAGACAAATGGACGTACGCGGCTCCCAAGTCCGGCTCACGCGCCCCGACTGACCGATCTACCGCACTGAACACTTCCGCCCCCTCGCTCCCAACCCATCCACTCCGCCCCGGGCCGCGCCGCGTGATCTCGGGCCGCGCGATCTCGGGCGATCTCGCGCTATCGCGCGCAATCCCGGAGCTCCACGCCACGTCACTTCACCCCACCCCACCTCACCCACCGCCGCGCCGCGCTATCTCGGGCGATCTCGGAGCGTCGCTCGCGCGGCGTCACACCTGCTCAAAAAAGGAAGGGCCTGGTTGGAGCCACGGGGCTCACGAGGACGTGCTCGCTCGGTTCTCGCCGCCTCGCCCTGCGCCACTTGGGCCGGTGAGGCGGCGCCCCGCGCGGCGCGTCCCTCGCCCCGTCACGCCGACCCCTGCGCGCACCGCTCATCTTCAGCCCTCTTGGGGTTACTCTTGCGCTCACGCAGGGGAACCCGGCGGTACTCCCTTCCCCCCACCTCCGACGGGTTAGGTCGGTTCTGCGCCCCTTGGCGCCTGTGCATGTCCCGCGTGCCCGCCTGCCAGGGCTGATGCCAAGGCCAAATCAACAACATGCCCGGCTGATGCCAGGGCCAAACCCACTGCCCGGCTGGTGCCAAGGCTCAATGACTCTCCTCTCCGTCTCTTTCCCCCCCCCCCACCCAGACAGGACTGATCCGCATGACACACGACACACTCTCTCCTACTATCCGACAGGCGCTGCTTGACCGACACGGGACGCTCTGACAGGACACTACTGAGACGACTACCTCTACTCCCTACCGCTACTACTCGACTGGCGGCGCTCGCGGCGCCACGCCGCCCATCCTCGGCCACGCGTTGCGCTGGGTGATCTCCCAGTTGCGCCTCGCAATGATGGCCGAGTGCTGCTGCAGGAGGCGCTTGCGCTCGTTGCGCACTCGCCACTTCTCGCCGTCGGAGCGCGCCAGGGCGACCTTGGCGGCGAAGCCGGTGGTGAACCACTCCGCCGCCTCGCGGCCAATGCCGCCGCGTGTGCTCGCCGCCCACGTCATGAAGTCGTAGTTGTTGGCCGCGCACGCCGCGGCCTTGGCACTCCGCTTCGCCTCCTCGGCGTAGTCGGTGCGAGGTGCTTACTTTTTTTTCACGGAAATGCGGGTCGAGCTGTCATTTGTCTGCCCCGCCGCAGGCGCAGCTTCCGCGGCCCGAGTTGCGGCTCCGGCGCTAGTCCTATCGTCCGATTCCGCCTCGTCGCCGCGGACCGTCAGCCCGGGCTCCTCGCTCGGCCGCCTCAGCCAGCAGTCTGGCGAGATTCGCTGCCCGTTTTGGAGGACCCGCGCCTATGATGCGCTCGAGGCGGCGCTCGCGGTCGCCAACTTTGTCGCGGCGCGCCACAAGAGCATCCTCGACCGGCAGTGGCTTCCCGGCTCCGACGCCTCGCTCTTCGCCCCGCTCGCGCTTCCCGTGCGGCCGATGGGCGAGAAGACGCGTGGGCTGTCGGTGGAGGAGGTGATGGCGGTGGTGCGTGAAGACATCGAGGCGCGCGGGTACTACGTGACGGGGCGGCTGACGCAGGCCGTCTACTCGGACGGCTGCTACTTCGACGCGCCCGACCCGGACATGCCCGTCAAGTCGCTCGGCAGGCGCGGCGCCGCTTGCCGCGCCACACAACGGATGCCCGCCCTCGGCTCTTGCTCT
>NW_005198030.1:0-2584 GCF_000372725.1 Emiliania huxleyi CCMP1516 | reverse complement strand
GGGGGGGGGGGGGGGCGGGGGGGGAGGGCGGCGTAAGTCAAAAGAAAAGCCGTAGCGTCGAGAGAGGCTAGTAGCCCTTTCGAGTGAGGGCTCCGCGCCCGTCTTGTCCTGGCATATCAGAGAGGCGAATGGGACAGGGGTTGAAGGGGTACTTTTGGTGTACCCGGCCGTTTGAGGTTTGTCGCGTTTCTCTACAAAACTGTGTCCAGAAAAAAATTCTTTTTTGGACCCGGGCACGCCGATGTCTGCGCCCGCTCCCGCTGCGCCCGCCGCCGCGCCGGCGCCCCGGCCCTCCGCAGGACAGGGGCAGGGCGCCCCGCCGCCGCCAAGAGCCGCCTCCAACCAGGCGATCCAAGTCTACGGGATTGACGTCCCCAAGCTCAACGCCGACCCCTTCGTCTCCTACAAAGCTACGCCCGTCAAGATCAAGTACGCCGATGGAGCCTTGCACGCCCTCTCGACCAACCTCAGCTTCTTCACCGACTCGCTGCACATCAAACTCAAGGACATCATAATCGAGCACGCGGGGACGGCCATTAAGACCGACGCCATCAAGGGGCGACACATCGTCACCGCCTGGAACTCGGCCAACTCGACCTTCTCCATTGACGCCAAGGCCTCCCTCGCCCCGCACCTCGAGGCGGTGCTTGAGGGGAACCCCAACGTCGACCTCGCCGCCCAATCGCCCGCCGACTCGAGCAAGCTCGTCCTGCTCCGCCTCAAGATCACGACCTCCAACGAGATCCACACGATCGCCAAGTCGAACATCGGCAAGCAAAACGATGACGCATATTTCTTCTTTCACATCGCGCACGGGATGACCCTGGACGCGGGCTACTACACCGTACCCCTCGCCAAGCACTTCCAGCGCTTTGGACTCGTCCTCAACGGCGAACTCTCGATCACGGTCACCGAGTGCGACGGCGGCAAGCGGGTGCAGCGCACCACCAAGCCCGATCACCCCACCAACGGAACAGAGAAAAGAAATCACTCCTCACCCCGCAAAACAGGAGCTTCGCGGCGGCCTGATCAAGAACGAGGAATTCCACGCGGAGCTTCTCGGCGGCTCCGACCTGCAGGCCCTCAGCCTGGGCGGCTCCAAGTTCTTCATCAAGATCTGCGCCCCCTTCCTCAAGGAGCACTACATATGCGGCAACCGCAACTGCTACAAGTTCCTGCCGGGCTGCCCCTTCGGAAACGGCTTCCTCCCCGTCAACAAAATCTGCAACTGCAACAACACGCCCGCCGCCTCGTCGAACGGCGCGTCCTCGTCAAGCGGCGCCGCGCAGCGGCGCCTCGAGCGCCAGAAGCGCATGCGCGACCAGCAGAAAATGATCCCTTCTGGCTGGTAAGTGGAGTAAGCCAGGCCCCCCCACCCCCAAGGCTAGGACGCGAAAGGCGAACCGATACCCGCAGCAGCCTCGCGCGCTTGGCACGTTATGAGTCCCCGGTCCCTCCCCCGTCTGGAAGCCACAAGCCGGTGAATAGCAAGGAGCGTCCAGTTCGGAGAAAAAGAAAACAAGCCAAAAAAAGAATCATGGACCCCTGCCTTGCAACTCTTTCGAACTCCCGACGGGGGACCAAAAATCGAGAGGCACCTCGCAGACATACGAGAGAGAGCGAGAACTACCCGACCCGGGACTCAGGACGCAAAACCCAGGCCAAACCACCGACACCCGCACACCTCAAGCATTTACAGGCGAGCACGCAGACAGACAGCAGACGGTCCGCCACCTCACCAATCGCCATCTCCGCCACCGCCGACCACGACGACGGAACTGGAGGCGCCAACGAGGCCGTATCTGATCCACATGCCGAGCAGACCACCCCTCGCGCGACTCACACTCTCGCCGAGGCCTGGAAGCGCGACCTGACAGAGGAAGGAATCGAACCCAACCCGTACCAGAAGCAGCATGCGCCTTCATCCGACACGTATTTAACATATTTTACCATGACTTCGCAAACGTCGAAAAGGGCCACATCTTCGTCTGGCAAAAAGTGTACTACAGAGCCCTCACTTCCTTTCGAAGGGCGGCGATGCGATACGCGGGGAAAATCAGACTACAACACACCCATCGGATATACACCGACCTTACAGCGGAGGTCTCGGAGGAGAGCAGGAAAAAATTCGAGCAAATAATCGAGATAGACACCACAGGGGCCTCGGGGCTCACGCCAGACTTCAAAGACGCGATCACAGCAGCGCTGACCAGCCTCAAGGCCGTATCCGACGCGGACATGAGGAGCCTCGCAACAGCCCAAAACAATCAGCAATACCATAACACGAGGCGAGCACGACGTACATGACCCGAGATCGACCCGAGATCGACCCGGGATCGACCCGAGATCGACCCGAGATCGACCCGAGATCGACCCGAGATCGACCCGAGATCGACCCGAGATCGACCCGAGATCGACCCGAGATCGACACGAGATCGACCCAAGATCGACCCGAGATCGACCCGAGATCGACCCGAGATCGACCCGAGATCGACCCGAGATCGACCCGAGATCGGCACGAGCGATCAACCCAACAATGCCCCAGAGCCCCCTCCGGGGGGACCCCCCCTCACCCCGAGTGTCC
>NW_005198031.1:0-1597 GCF_000372725.1 Emiliania huxleyi CCMP1516 | reverse complement strand
GGTCCGAACAAACACGGTCCAGGATCGAGGTGCACGCTGCTGAAGCAGTGTCGTCCCCCCTCTCCAGCTATGGCCCTATGCATGTCGGGCAATCAATGTCTTCTGCCACAATGGTAGACAGTGACGTCGCTCTTTCTTTCCTTGGGTCTCAAAAATATGCTCGACAACCTGCCTCCTTCTTCCGCGAAGCTGTAAAGGTTACGATGTGTGCGCCTCTCTGAGGGTCGCGGCTACGGAATGCCGACGGCATAGCCTTCTCCTCCCCTTAAAGAGCTGCACTTCTTCGACCCCACGGCGGCCCCGAAGAGTTGAGAGAGAGAGAGAGAGAGAGAGCGAGAGCGAGAGAGGGGGGGGGGGGGGGGAAAAGCGAGAGACCCGGCAGCGGCACGTCCAGCGAGAGCCGAGACTGTGTAGCGCCCCATTGGGCTTTTGGCACTGAAGAGCGACCACGAGAAATACCGGCGTTTTCGCAAGAGACTCGACCGAGCAAAAAGTCGCCGCACCTGCTCGGCCTCGAGTCGCAGCTTGCCGCCGCCGTGGCGGGCAGGATGCCGGCCGGCCGCTCCCGCTGTCGGGCGCATCCGGCGAGACTCGCCTCACCCCCGCCGCGCCGGCGAGCTGCGAGGGCACCATCCCAACGGCTGCCGTCCCCCGGCTGGCGGCGTGAGAGGCCTCGGGAGGGCTCACCGAGGGCCGGCGCACGCGATGCAGGCACTACCAAGGTCCTGGCAACCGCTCCGCGACCACCTCATCACATGAGACGACTGCTGTAGGACGCTCGCGGGCCAGAACTCGACGAGACCGCCACACCAACACTAACTGCGCTTCGGCGCCCGATCTGGATTTTGGCCTCCCGACGCGATTTCCGACCCCCGACGCGAAGATATCGTCCCGAGTCTCACTACTCGCCCCTCCATCCTGTAGGTCCGGACCTTGCCTGCTCAGTAGCCGCGATGAATCGTCGCCCTCATCGTCCGCGGTCATCCTTTCAGCCTCGGGCTGGCTTTTTGAGACCCTCGCGTTTGCCCATCTCGGCCGTTTACGACGCGTCACGCCTTCCCTCGTGCCGCAAGTAGGCGTGTGCGTCATGACTCCGGTGCCAGCTACACGGCCACACCGCGGGACAACGTGCCGGGACGGATCCATCCGACCCACGGGTGCCCAAGCCGCCTCGCGCGCCTCAGCCCGCCGGGCCCCTCGGCGGCCAGTGTGGGGTGGATACGGCGGTGATAAAACCCCTCTGACAGCAGCGCCTCACGGCGTGGGCTGCGAGGTCACTCGGGGTGACCCAGGGGGCGGCGGGGGAGCAATCTCCCGCCGGAGCAGCGGGTGAGATTCCCGCTACTCGCTCGAGTTTGAGGTGCGCCACGCCTCGCCTGTGCTGCCTTCCCGGCCGCCCCAGCCGCCCTCACCGTTCCTCATCCCCTCCCCGCACTCCCTCCCCTCGGGCTTTGCTTTCTTCCCTGCCCTCGCGGTCTGTTGCGATGGATTTATCGACGTCTTCTGACCTCATATACCCCATACGCTAATCTTGTGTCCAAAAGGCTTGGAGGCACTACTTCATGTCTGGCCAACTCAATAATGGTATGTCCTTCCC
>NW_005198032.1:0-1597 GCF_000372725.1 Emiliania huxleyi CCMP1516 | reverse complement strand
TCGAAAATAGATAGAGGTATCTGTGTATATAGCAGCTCCTCTCTACCGAGAGCTGTCTTTCTCGCCCGAGGCTCGCCGTGGCCCCACACGGCAGCCTCTGCTCGCGTTTTCGAGCCAGGACCTTCGTCCGGGCCCATGGCCGGCACGCCATCGTCGATTCCGCGCGCTCGGCTCCACCGGCTTGCTGTGCGGACGGCTTCTTGTCGCTCTCGTCGAGAGCGTTTTGGCGGCCCGGCGGGTGGGAGAATCTGTGTCGTCTGATGTGTCACTGTGTACGTCACATCGGTCTTGATAACACGCACGGTCGATCCGTCGAAGCGATATACTCGTCACGTCACGCTGGACGGCTTGCACGGAGCTCTGTGCCGGCACACACAGGAAGAGCCGTACGGCAAGAAGAGCTCGATAGGGAGCGAGAACCGTCAAAGGTGCTCACGCAGGTTTCGGACGTCCGTCCTGGTGCGGTCAGTTCCCCCCAGGTTTGACCGCGCAGGTCTCAAAACTCGTCGAGCACTCGTAGCCTTTCTGCGACTCTCTGCGTGCTGCCGGCTCGGGAAGAGCAGATTTTGCAAGATATCTCAACGAGATCCGACATCTGCGCGGTCATTTTTGGAGTGATCTTACCGCGTCATGACGGAGTCTTGATACCTCTCGGAGCACCTCTAACGGTTCTCGCTCCCTATCGAGCTCTTCTTGCCGTACGGCTCTTCCTGTGTGTGCCGGCACAGAGTTCCGTGCAAGCCGTCCAGCGTGACGTGACGAGTGTATCGCTTCGACGGATCGACCGTGCTTGTTATCAAGACCGATGTGACGTACACAGTGACACATCAGACGACACAGATTCTCCCACCCGCCGGGCCGCCAAAACGCTCTCGACGAGAGCGACATGAAGCCGTCCGCACAGCTACTCGGACATTACCGATCATGACGAGCGGCGAAGGAGTGCTCCGCTGGGTCACGCCACGGGGGCCCGCCGCCTCAGATGCGACTTTCGGAGGTTGCAGAGCGCCTGTTCAGTCTACGCTAGACTGAACAGGGGGCTGGCCCTGCTATATAAGAGGGCTCCCGCGGCGATCAACACCCAACTCCTTTTCTAAATTTCACCACTCTTCTTACGCGCGACGACGCTACAGCCTCCACCAGCTATGACGCGCGAGATGTCGGTGTCGCGGAATTCGTGCGTACCGTCGCCGTTGGGACGGTCGTTGCTCGCGCCGTTGGGAAACGCAAGGCGCACCTTTTTGTTTTGAAGACCTCGATACTTAGCGCACTGCTCGGGCGAGAGCTCAAACACGTGCCGCGTCTCGTCTTCGCCGCCGGCTACGCGCACAGACACAGTACGCGGCAGCGCCGACACGTCAACCCGCGTGTACGTCAGCGACGGGTCCCGCACGCCGCACGAGGCGCATGCGTGCAGCGGCAGCGCGTGCGCCATGCGCTCGTCGCTCCACTCGCCCAGCAGCCGCCGCTTCGTCTCGTCGGAGACGTGCACGCAGCGCTGCAGCAGCGCCGCCGTCTCGTCCTCGGGCCGCTCCAGGTCCATGACGACGTTCGTCGAGGCGTGGAAGCGCGTCTCCAGGTCGATGGCCGCCTGCTC
>NW_005198033.1:0-1597 GCF_000372725.1 Emiliania huxleyi CCMP1516 | reverse complement strand
CAAGGCGATTGGCTCGGTCGACGTGCAAAAGGGATTCCCAGACTTTAGCCCACAGTTTTACGGCTTCCAGGTCGACCCGCTCGAGGGCAACCGCGTGTGGTATGTGGCGAGAGGCCGCGGCACCAACACCGGCCCGTTCCCTCCCTTTGCACCTGTCCCGACGGGGCGCTCGCTGGTCAACCCGCCGCAAGCCTGCAGCCTCACCTTCGACGAGAAGGGACTCGTGACCAAGTACACTATTGGCGTGGTGATGGACCGGCAAGTCGGCAACACGGGAGGCCTGGGCGGGCTGTACGGCATCCTCTATGCGATCGGCAGACCGCTGCCCTTTCCCGAGGCGCAGCCGTGGCAAATGTCGAAACGGTACAGGCTCTTCCAGGGCGTGGGCAGCCTGGTTGGCGCGCTGGCGGGCAGGAAGTGAGAGCGCGTGCGTGGTGGGCTCTCAACGCCGCCCGCGGTGTGCGGCGTGCACCGCGGGCGGCCTCGCGCGCCGGCGGGCGGGCGGGGGCGCGTGCGTGAGCGGAGTGTGAGGGCCGAGAGCCGCTGAGCGCCGTGAAGGATGGTTGAACTTGATCTTGAAGGAGTTTCGTGTGTCGAGTGAGCGGACTGAGGCCTGACGCTCGTGTGAGCCGGCCGGAAAAGAGAGCGCAGCTGCGGAGATGTCTCACAAGCAGAGTCAAGCTCAAGAGACCCTGAGCGCCTGACCGCGCAGACGGCGCAGTCGGCAGTCGCAGAGTCCCGCAGAGACCAGAGATGCGGGGAGTGACGCAGCGCGAGCCGTGCCTCTCCGCCGCGGACGCACGCGTCGAGCAGCGAGATCAGCATGGTTGGCGCTCGCGCCAAGGTCGGCTGTAACCTCGATCCGCTGAACCTCCTGCGAGGACTCCTGCGCGAGCGCAGCTGTATGCGACATAGGTCATAGCACAAACACGGAAGCGGGTACTAGGGTGTGGGACATGGTACACACAACATAACGGTGCGGTAGGTAGACAATCTACCTCCAATCCCATCTATGATCTAACCGACCGACGGAGACGTCAACTCCGCAGTCACAAACGGTCATGAGTGATGAGAGGTGATAGAGGCGGCTCCACATCGGGAGGTCTAGGCTCCCGTGTGTCGCCGATGTTCGCATGCAAGAGACGCGAGGCCGGCCCGGCGGCTAGTGCGGGCCACGCGGCAGCGCAGCGCCGGCGCGCGCCTAGTACTCCTCGCCGCCCTCCTCGTCGTACTCGCCCTCCTCCTCGGCCGAGGCGTCCTGGTACTGCTGGTACTCGGAGACGAGGTCGTTCATGTTGGACTCGGCCTCGGTGAACTCCATCTCGTCCATGCCCTCGCCGGTGTACCAGTGGAGGAAGGCCTTGCGGCGGAACATGGCGGTGAACTGCTCGGCGACGCGCTTCATCACCTCCTGCATGCAGGTCGAGTTGCCCATGAAGCCGACCGACATCTTGAGGCCCTTGGGCGGGATGTCGCAGATGGCGCACTTCATGTTGTTGGGGATCCACTCGACAAAGTAGGACGAGTTCTTGTTCTGCACGTTGAGCATCTGCTCGTCCACCTCCTTGGTCGACATGCGCCCGCGGAAGAGCGCGGT
>NW_005198034.1:0-1597 GCF_000372725.1 Emiliania huxleyi CCMP1516 | reverse complement strand
GAGCTCTAGCGCGAGTATGTTGCGGCCGAGCTGTCGCATCGATGGGCGGCACCCATTATAAGACATGTGAGCAGCTGCCCGACTTTTCTTTTTTGCGTTTTAACGTGAGGTGTGACCTGTGACTGAGTCCTCCAGGCAGGACCTCAGTCGTCAGTGTTGACACAAAAGATTGTGGTGCTTGCTCGGGCGGCGGTGTGTGTCCTCATAGAGGGAGAGGACCGAGAGTTGAGGAAATCGGGGGAAGCGACCCACTTCGCCACAGACGGTCCCGCGCCTCGCCACTATGACGGGCACACGCCCCGCACCGTCCGCTGTGTGCCCGTCTTTGTCCGGAGTGAATACTCCAACGCGCTCGTCGGTGACGGTGTCCCCCAACCTGCGCCGCGCTCGGCGAACCTCGACAGCGCTTTCGGTGGCATGCAGCTCTTTGCGACAGAAGCCTGGAGAGCAGCTCCTCTGCTGCTCACACACTCTGCACAATTGACACAGCCTACTGTGCGGCTGCCACAGCTGTGACAGCGATGGGCTCGCCCTCACTGGCCCTCAGTCACTTGTGCTGCGGCTTGTGTGAGCGACACTGCTCGGCGACTGCCGGCACACTGTGAGACCATGGGTGTGAGGTTAAACCACGCTACCAGCGCTTGGTCACATCAGCCCCGAGGTCAGATCCTTCTACTCTGTTAGTGACAAGACTTGTCTACTCGCTGGAGCCGAGCAGGAGGGCCCGGCGCACAACCCCTGGTCAACTCAGGGCGTCCACAGACCACACCCCGTATTGTTAGCAACTTACTGACAGGAGACAGCGTGGCAGAGTGCAGACTCAAAAAGACCTCGCTCGACCGGTTGGTTCCCGTTGTCGCGGCCGCGGAGCGCCGGAGGACAATCATGGCCGTCTATGCGGCTCGCATGCATGCATGGATAGCCTCTTGTGTCTCGACAGGCGGCACAGTGTATGAATCAGGGTGCTTGCCTCCTGGAGCCTCAGGGCTTTGCGACGGATTCAGCCGCGGCTGGGTGGCGCGATCTCGACCACGGTGGGGTCGACGGCCTCGCGTGCGCACTGGGCCACGGCCTCCTGCACCAGCGAGTCGAGCTCGCGCAGCTTGTACAGCTGCAGCTCCTTGTCGGACTGGTTGGTGACGGTCACGTCTGGGCTCGCGAGCGTCTCGATCGCCTCGTCCACGCTGCGGCTCGCCCACCTAAAATGCGAAGTGACCAGCAAGTTGTTGGTACGGGCGCCAGTGCATCTCCCTACTGTAAGAGTGCTCACATCATGATGAGCTCGGACGCCATCCCCTCCGTGGCCTGGAGGATGGGGACGACGGTGCAGCGCCGCTCCGCGGCGGGCGCCGGCCCGAGGCCGTCTTCGGTGGCCGACTGCATGCTGCACCACGCCTCGAACTGGGTCCTACAAGCGTCCACATAAAGGGCGCACGGTGAGATTGTGATAGGCGGATGCATGGCCTGGGTGTCGCGGATGCAGCGGGGCACGCGCCAGAAGCGGGAGAGGTAGGAGAGCTCCTGCAGGATGAGGACGGAGCAGCCGAGGTAGAGCAAATTGACCTAGGGAGACACGCTGTGAAATGGGATTGATGCT
>NW_005198035.1:0-1598 GCF_000372725.1 Emiliania huxleyi CCMP1516 | reverse complement strand
CTTTTTGCGGCTCTTTGACATCCACCTCGCGGCCCGCTGCGCGGCTCCTCGAGCGCGAGAGGAGTCGTCTGCGAGGCGGCGGCGAGCGCAGGCGGCGCAGGCGGCGGCGGCGCGGCGGCGCGGCGGCGGATCGCGGCGCCGACAACGGCAGCAATCTGCGGCAGGCTGCTGCGTGCTGCTACAGCAGCTGCTGCTGCTGCTGCTGCTGCTCCGCTGATTGTGGACACGATTCCCCCGATCACCCCGCCCGCCCGCTCCGCCCCGCCCGCCCGCCTCTCCCCGCTTGCCCGCCCGCCCGCCCGCCCGCCTGCCCGCCCGCCCCGCCCGCCCGCCCGACCACCCATTCCCATCACCATCACACATACCTTCATATAGGCGCTCGAGACCTCCTCTCGCTGCCTACTCGCTGCCTCGAGGGAGGAGGGGAAGACGTCAGGCAGCTCTCACTCCTGTGATGAGCGCTTGAACGGAGGCCCCTCCCCGAAAGGCAAGTCTTAGCCACATGAAACCCGAGACCCCTCCCCACCACCCCAATCCCCCCACCCCCTTGCTCCCCTCCCCCCCTCGGGAGGGCCGAACTGAGGCGCCCGAGGGGACCCCGCAATTCCCTTCCCCCCTCGGAGGGCCGGACTGAGGCGTCGAGGGCCCCGCTCTTTCCCTCGCATAGCGGCCACTCTTCGGATCGCTGGTCGAGCGACCCGGGGGATGCCCCGCGCGCCTGACCCAGGCGCGAAAACAAATCTGCGAGGCGTGGCCGCTCATGCGGCCCGATGGGGAGGAGCGGGGCGGACTACGGGGATCGGCTTCTTACACAGCCCTTCCCTGCAGCGAGCCCCTCTCCAACCCACCCGCGCTAGGTCTCGGGTTTGACGCATGGGGTCACTCCCGCGAAACCCGTGAACTAGCCGGGGCAGTCGGAGAAGGGGCAACTCCGTGCACTGACGGTCGGCCGTCAGAAAACACGCCTCCGTGGCTCGGGTTACACCAATCCTCGCTACCCAACGCGGCCAAAAGATATCCACCTCGAGAACCTCGAGAGAGAACCTGGCGGCGGCTTTTGCGCTTTTCTGGCCTCTTCCTGCCTGGCCTCGGCGGCGGCCATGTCGCTCCGGCGAGGCCAGCACGACGCCGCCACGGCTGAGGCGGTGAGCGACGCTCGCGCGCGGTACGCCGACCCGTCGTCCAACTGGCGCTCGCTCAGCGAGTCCACGAACTTCGAGTGGAAGTTCCTCACGCCGCTCGTTTGGGCGCCCGCCTTTCCATTCCTACGGCGTGCACCGCCATCTGTGCGGCCGTACGTCTTTGGTGGCGCCATCCTTGTGGCCAACATGCACGGCTTCTGGCTGATCAACAATCCAGACTTGAGTGAACTGTAGTGGGTACGCGTCGTGATAGAGGTACTGTGAGTTGCCCGCGCAAGTGTAACCTTTTTGCTCGGGGTATGCTATCCTGTCGTTTACTGAAAGACACATAGGCTCCACCGAGCCACAAAACGAAAAACGGACCATGCACATGGCTATGAATATTCACAATGTCGCTCGCACCGGGTGCGGACCGGCACCGTCGGGCTCCGCCTCCGGAGGCGGCTGCTCTGGCTC
>NW_005198036.1:0-1598 GCF_000372725.1 Emiliania huxleyi CCMP1516 | reverse complement strand
CCCAACCAACCATCGGCCACGGGAGACACAAGCAAGGTAGCAAAGCACCCACCCAGCCTCGCGCGCCTTATACAGCACAGCCTGACCCACAGCCGAGGGTTAGGGTTAGGGTTAGGGTTAGGGTTAGGGTTAGGGTTAGGGTTAGGGTTAGGGTTAGGGTTAGGGTCAGAGAGTTCAAGCCGTTGTGCAGCTCCTAAGAACGGGCCGCTTCGGGTCGGAATGGAGGAACCAGGTACCAGCGGTCCGTTGACGCGAGCTCTCGGTGAATGCTCCGAGTTCTTCCGGTTAGGGTTAGGGTTCGTAGGGTTAGGGGTGGGGTTGGGGTTAGGGTTAGGGTTAGGCTTAGGCTTAGGGGTAGGGGTAGCTTGTTGTCGTCGCGCCGATAAGACAGAGACACGGGCAGCAGACGCGACCCAATCGACGCACCAGAGCATGGTTGGGCGTGTGAGCCGCCATCTTGGAACCGTGGAGGCGAGTATTTGCAACCGGGAGCTCGCCGCCGCCCCTACACGCCGCCGCCGCCCTCCCGATCATCTGGCGCGGGCGGCAGAGAGTGACAGTCAGCACCCCGGCAGCGTCGCGCTCGGCCAGCAGCGTGCTGAATCGGCGGGTGCTAAAGCGACGAGGTAGTCGCGCCGCGCGATGGAGGGAGCGAAGCATGCACGGACTGGAGGGGCCCGGCGCGCGTTCTCTCGAGCGCGAAAGCGCTAGGTTCTTTTTCAGTGTGAGAGAGAGTTGTTTTGTTTAAGGTAGCTGCAAACCCTTGGCGCACGCATATCTTGGATGGCCGCCATGGGGCCTGAGGCGTCGCCCATGCTTGCCATGTGCGAGTAGATGGTAGAATGCACTAGTAGGCTCATCGCGCAAGGTCGGGATCGCAAGTTATGCCCGCATCAAGCGCCAGTTCAGAGTCGTCCAGAGTCGTGGCACACACGCCGTGGCAGGCCGTGTAGCCACTGAGATGGCCTTATGACGACCCCGTTTCGGCATCGTCCCCAAGGCCTCTGCTCATGAGCTCCACGCGGGAATGACTGGCTCAAACAACTGATCACAAATTCCCACGATATCTCACAAAGCGCCAAAATTCTTCCTCGTGACAGCATAATTCGACGACTCTGATGTTGCAGAGAGAATTTGTGATCAGTTGGTTCAGCTCATGAGCAGAGGCCTTCGGGACGATGTCGAAACGGGGTCGTCATAAGGCCATCTCAGTGGCTACACGGCCTGCCACGGCGTGTGTGCCACGACTCTGGACGACTCTGAACTGGCGCTTGATGCGGGCATAACTGAGGGCCCAACAGGAGAATCGTGCTTTTTGGGTTGGGTTGGGTTGTTGGGCCTGGGTTGGGTTGTTCCGCGTAAGGTTGGGTCGTCGGCGCGAAGGGTGAGGTCTCGACCGCCGCCGCTCACGCCAGCGGACGGGCACCATCGGTGTTTTTGGCTTCGTCACCGTCCAAAGCGTGCGCAATGCGCTCGCCGGCATCGAGCGAGCACGCCTGTCCGACGAGCGGCTTGCTGTGTGGACGCCTTCTTGTGGCCTCGTCGAGAGCGTTTTGCGTCCAGGCGGGGGTGAAAAACCGTGTCGGCTGACGTGTCAC
>NW_005198037.1:0-1598 GCF_000372725.1 Emiliania huxleyi CCMP1516 | reverse complement strand
CGGCTTCGCGTCCGGCGCGTGAGTCAGGCGCGCAAAGCGCCGGCCGCGCTCCTCGCGCTCACCGGCGCGGAGAGCAACCTGCTTGCGAGAGAGAATCTTCGAGCCCTCGGAAGGTATTAAAATCCGTGTGTGGTGGCGGCGTGCCGTCCTCCCATCCCTCCCTTGGGTTGTCTGTTTTGTTTCTTTCTTTTCTTTTATGCACGCCCTGCGAGCGGGGCGGGGTGCGCACTGTCCCTCTGTGATCGTGTGCGTCGCCCATCTCTCCCTGGAGATGACTGCTCTATTTATTTATTTATTTATGCAGTAGCCGGAAGCAGGGAACACTCACCCCCCAGCACCAGTCTTCTAGGTGGAGGCGGGCCCGCTGGTCGTCGGGAAGGTCGAGGAGGGTGGGTGGATGAGCGAAAAAGAAAGAAAGAAAACAGACAACCCAAGGGAGGGATGGGAGGACGGCACGCCGCCACCACACAGGGATTTTAAGGAGAGGAGTGTGGTGCGCTAGCCGTCGCCCACCCTAGGGGGTCTGCCTCTTCCTATCTCTTTTCGCAGTCTCTCGCCGATTCTCGCTGCAACCTTCATGCCACCTCGCGGCCGTCCCACTCTCGTCGTTCTCTCCCTTGTCACTTCCTCCTCTGTCGCGTCATTCTCTTCTGCCTCGTCCTGCGCCGCCGCCGCCTGCCGTTCCCTTGTTCTCTCGGCTTCTTTCGCCTTTCGGCGCAGCTCCGCCCTCCTTGCTGCATATCCTGGCCCCTCGAGTCTATCGAGCTCCCCTCGCGCAAGGACCACGTTTCTGACTCCCACTCCGATCATTTGCCTACAGGTCATGTTGTTGCTCAGGTCCACTCTCTCTTCGAACACTCGTGCCTCTACGGATGATGCCGGCGCTGGGGTCCCCTTCGGATGCATCGTGACATCTGACAACTGAATTTCCACTGGTTCGTCCTCCTCGGAGTCATCTTCCCCGTCCTCCTTCCGTTCGGCTCTTCGCTCGGTACTACGAAAAAGAAAAGAAAGAAAACACACAACCCAAGGGAGGGATGGGAGAACGGCACGCCGCCACCACACAGGGATTTTAAGGAGAGGAGTGTGATGCGCTAGCCGTCGCCCACCCTGGGGAGTCTGCCTCTTCGTATCTCTTTTCGCAGTCTCTCGCCGCTTCTCGCTGCAACCTTCATGCCACCTCGCGGCCGTCCCACTCTCGGGCTAGAGAGCCCTGACACCTGGGCGATTTTTTCTCCTCCTCTCCAGCTCGCTCGTGCCACCGATCGTGTGGGCAGCGTGTGGGTGTGGCATTGCTCCGGGCTCCAACACCGCCAGATGCGCCCGACTTTCATCGTCCTCGCGGCGCTACTGCAGCTCGCGCGGCCGCTCTCCTTCTCGGCCGGCCCGCGGCTCTCGCGCCGGCACCAGCAGCCAGGCATCCGCGTGGTGGCGATGGCGTCTGGGAGCGGCAGCGCGGCGAGGCGGCGGCGCGGGTCCGGAAGCCGCGAGGCGCGGAGGAAGGCGATCCAGCGCAACCTCGACGCGCCGCCCGAGCCCAAGCTCCCAGACGGTCCGCCCGAGGACGACCCGGCGACCCCGCTCGCGCTTGCGGCGGT
>NW_005198038.1:25866-42678 GCF_000372725.1 Emiliania huxleyi CCMP1516 | reverse complement strand
TGGCGCGTGGCATTCGCCGTCGTTCGAGCACTTGGACGCGTCGCAGCGGCAGTGAGGCGGGTAGCACGTGTAGCGGCCGGTGTTCCACGTCTCTTCGGGATTCGGGCTACTGGCGATGTAGCCGTCCCGGCAGGTCTCGCCCCAGTATATGAGACAGTAGTTGCTCGTGCACTTGCTGTCGTCGTGGACGCAGCGAGGCGGCGGCGACGGCGGCGGATCGGGGGCCAGGCCGGGCGGGAATGGCGGCAGTGGCGATGGTGGCGGAGCGGGGGCCTGGCCCGGAGGGAACGGGGGTAGCGGCGGCAAGGACGGCGGCTGGTCATCGAAGCAGCACGTGTACTGCGAGTCGCTGAACGCGATCGGCAAGTAGCCGTCGCGGCAGGTCTGCGCCCAGACTGGCGCCCTGCAGTCGTCGCCGTCGCTCGAGCACTTGGACGCGTCGCAGCGGCAGTGAGGCGGGTAGCAGGTGTAGTGGCGGTCGTTTCGAGGGTCGTCGGGGTGTGGGCTGACGATGTAGCCGTCGTAGCAGGTCTGCGGTTCAGACTGGCCGTCGGCGTTGCAGTCGTTGCCGTTGCTCGAGCACTTGCTGTCGTCGTGGACGCAGGGGAAGAGGGAGACTGAGATCAGAACGGCGGGCAGCATGGCCACCGGCATGGTGCCGACCGAGCTGCCCGCTTGAGGCGCGACGAGGGTGGGCGACGCAAAGAGGAGCTAGACAAATGTGCTCAAGCTGCGAGCCGCGATGATCTCACGCTGTTGGACAGTCGCTTCTCGGCGGCTCCCGCCGCATTCGGCGGCTTCGCTGGCGGCTCCCGCGGCGTCGGCTTCGCCGGGCTTGTCCGTCCTGGTTTCGGCGCCGGTGCCCTGCGCCCATGAAAGAATTCGCTCGCGGCCGGCGTCACAGGACAAAAGGAAAAGAACAAAGAGCCATGGGTGCCTCTTCGCCCTTATTATTTGGGTCGTTCGTGTGCGCCATCAACGCTATAGAGAAGCGTGCATGCGTGACACAAGAGAGATGAGTCGGCCCGCGGCCAGACACCCTCACACAGACCCCGGCAGTAGAGAGCACGCGCCCCTCACCCTCACACAAGCACCGTGAACGACTGCGCCGCAGGCCCCCCCTCCTCCCTCGCCGCGCGCGCGCGCGCGCGCGCGAGACGCCGCTGCTGCGCCGCCTGCAGCGCTGCCGACTGCGGCGCCACCTTTGGTGACCCACCCACCTCTCCCTTGTGTTTTGTCTGGGGGGGGGGGGCTTCTCCTGCGGAGTCGTGCGTGCGCAGGGCTCCTCTTTGCTTTCTTCTACTCCCTACTATCATCGCTCGTTCCCCCGTCCTAGCCCCTCACGAGTCCGTCTGGCCAGCGTCTGCATCATTGCTGGCTCGAATACAAAAACGTAGCATGCCCTAAGCCTAACTAGGCCTCCCAAAAAGCTATTTAAGCTTCAATGAGTATTCTTGTGCGTCAGCAGGCACCCCTTGTCGGCGGGCGTTCGGTAGTCGAACTGGTGCACCCACACGTTGCTCGCGTACTTTCGGCCCACCGTCGTCGGCTGCGCCTCGTGGTTGGTGTAGGGCTCGTCCCTGCTCGGGCTCGCGTCCATGATGGACGGCCAGATGACCGCATTGCCCTTGACGGCGGGCATGACGACGTCGAGGTCGGCAAAGCGCGTGCCGCCGCCCTCGGCCGGCGTTGACAGGTACATGAAGAAGGTGTAGACGCGCGGGCCTTGCGGCGTGAAGAGTCCCGAGTTTTGGTCGTGATGCACCTTGAAACAGCAAACAAAGGCGACGCGTGAGCGTCAGTTCGCTTTGGGGCTGCTACAGATCTCCACACCTTGTAGAATTGGCCCGGCTCGTACTTCAGGATCTGGAACGGCTCCATGTACCGCACCTTCGGTTCGGGGGGGCGGTGAGGGTAGGCTAGCTTGATCAGCTTGGGGCGGCCCCGCGACCCCCGCGCGCAGGCCAGGCTGGGAGATGCGCGTCTCGGCAAATCTCGGCGCATCTCGGGCGCATCTCGGCGAATCAAGACGCGTCTCGGGTGCCATCTCGGCGCATCTCCCCACCGGGGCGCGCGTCAGGTTGGAGATGCGTCGCTCGACCGCGGCGGTGCGCGGGTCGGCGGAGCACTCGTTGTTCGAGCACCAGCACTGGGTGGAGGTTCGCACCTAGAGCCGAGAGGAGCCGACGTCACCGAGATGGCCCGAGACTGCAGCTCGCTCGCAAGCGCAGGCGTGCGCACGGGCGAGAGCTGGTCGCCCGCGAGCGAGCGGTCAAAGTGCGCCGCGCAGCCGCTGATGAAGGCTTCTGCCTGCAGCAACGACCCATGGGCGGGGTACCTTTCACCCACCTCTCCATTCGTGTGGTGTCCGTTGCTATGGGCTCGTTTCTTTCAGCCGCCCGCCTCGCTGGCGCTCACGAAGCCCTCGAGCGCGATGACCCACGGGGAGTCGGCTCCCTTGGGACCGGCGCCCGGCCGTGACAGTGCGCGCGGCTTGTACTGCGGAAACTCGGCGAGGATGCGCTCCATGGTCTGAGAGATGCCGCCGGGGCCGACGAGGGGCGGCGTGTCGGGGGGGACGTCGCAGGCGGTCCGCTTCTGGGCGCACGTGCGGCACGAGGTTGCACACGAGTCGCTCATGAACTGCGGGTTTTTTGTGCACTCGCCCGCCTCGGCCCACCTGCTGCAGAGCGGGTCCTTGTCGCCGCAGTCAAAGGCGGCCTGCATCGAGGTCCAGAGGGATGAGCCCATCCGACAGAGGCCGCACGCCGTCGGGCAGGCGATTAGCATCGCGGTCTTGTTGCTCACGCACTCGCCCGCCGCCTCTCGCGACCGGCAGCCCTCCGCCGGGTCGTCGCTGCAGCCCTGCCGCACGGGCGTGGCCGGCGCGTGCGCCGAGGCGCCGCACGCGTGACAGGAGGCGGCGCAGTCGTGCCGCATGAAGTCCGGATTCGCTTCGCACTCGCCAGCAGCCGCCCACCCAGCGCAGAGCTCGCTGGCGTCGACACATCCGTCGGCGCCCTCCGCCTCGAGCTGTCGCGCGTGCCGCTGCTGCAGGACCTGGAGACCGCCAAACTCGAGATGCCTCGCGGGTGCGTGGCTGCCGTCGCTAGAGGACAGCGGCGCGAGGGCGAGCAGCATACACACATGCAGGAGATGCTTGTATGGACGGCCGCTGCTCCGCATCCGTCGGCGAGGAGGTCTGGCAAGGCGAAGTCGAGGCAGCGGCGTTGGCGAGGCCGAGCAGACTCGCAAGCACGCGCAGCGGAGGCTGGAGTTGGGTCGAGTTTGTCGGCACAGTCAGTCATTCTTACACACCTCCAAGCATGGAGGACGGGCCCACACGCACACACACGCTGCACACGATTGGCTCGGGAGCCGACACGAGGCACGCTGTCACCGGCCGTAGCACTGGGTCCGGACTGCTGGACGCACAACACACAGCTCACAGGACAGCTCACGAGGTGGCGCTGTATAGTGGGGTTCTCAGGGACCGACACGGGAGAAGAAGGTGGAGCACAGGGACGGGGACACAGAACTCACGAACTGATATCCCACCCCGCGCCGGGGGCGGTGGCGCGCGCGAGCGCCGGGGTATTTGGACCCGCAGTCTGGCAGGCGCCAGGCCACAGATCCGCCGGCAGAGCCTTCAAGCCGCATCCGCGATCCGCGCCGGCTCTCAGAAGAGATCCGGCGCGGTGCTGACCGCGTCCTCGCAGCGGACCACCGAGTTCACGATGATGTCCGAGGAGAAGCGGTGCAGCTGCGGCACGATGCGGTAGTCGCACAATGCCGCATTGCGGTTTGCGGCACTCCTGCTGCAACGCGCGCGCGGCGGTGAGGAGAGCGCGAGCCCTTGAGCTGCTGGAGTCAGTCCATCGCCCGCGCATGCGCGCTGGCCTTGAGGTGGTTCCACCAACAACTGGCCCAGGGGTTGTGACCCTGCGCAAAGCGCAGGAATTTGCCGAGCGTGCCCTTGGTCCTAGGGCCCCGCTCGGGGAGTTGAAGGCGGCCGCCGTGGTGCGTGTAAGGGTTCCGGAGAACCTCTTGGCACCACGCGAGTGGCGGCCGCCACTCCGACGCGCCGTCGGTGGCGCCGCGCAGAGCGCGCAACACCACCAGAGGTGCGCCCAAAAGCCACGGGCATTTGTCGGCACAACTAAAAGAATTTAAGGTAATTCCCGGCCCAGTGGGGATTTTGGCCTACTCAGTGACCGTCTAGGGGCCCTAAATGGCCTGCAATGCCATATCTTTTGTGCCTAGCTTGTAGAGCACCTTAAAAAAGTACTTTGTCTTGGAGTGAGCATTCTGAGCAGGCTGCCGTCGAGCGACGAGCCATGCTGGCTCGTCGCGGGCTGCGAGCTCGAAGACCCGCGCAGAGCGTCGCCGAGCCTGGCGTGCCCGCCCGCTCGCCCGCGGCCGCAGGCGTGGAAGCCGAGCATCCTGGCGTCTCTGGCAAGCGCTCACATGCCAAAAGACACCTCGCAGCCTGAGGGAGGGTGTAGAGGATGTAGAGTGTAGAGCGCTGTAGAGCTGTAGAGATGTAGAGCGCTGTAGAGCTGTAGAGCTCTACATCCGCCGCGGGACGAGGCGGGTGCGTTGTAGAGCGATGTAGAGGCGCTCTACAACGCGAAATCTCTACAACAAACTCTACATCATAAGCGCGAACGAGGCACGGTCGCTCTCCGACATGAGGCGCGTTGCACTTGCCAGTGCTGCCCTGGCCTTCTGTCTGCCCGCCCAATGGGTGGGAGGTGCCTCTGCTGCTGTGGCATGCCTCACGGCTGCGACTGGCCGGCGCCTCGGCGCGTCAGCTCGGCTCGGCGTAGCGATCGTGGCCAGCGCAACTCGCCTGGACTCAACAGCTTGGTATAGTATCATTGTATCCTTCTCGAGGGGGTATCAAGGTATGCTCTAGGCTCTAGGCCTCTGTGGGGACTTATCTCGGCTGGGTATCAAGGTATCGGATCGGCGGCCGCGCAGCGAAGCGACAATTCACAGCTCGCACCGAGGACCGAGCCCTCCCGCATGGAGCATGGTCCGCCCCGGTATCATTCAAACTCTTTGCGCTTCCGCCGTACCCGCGCGCCACGCCCACCAGCTGTTGCGCGCGCAATGCACCCGTTTCGGCAAAGCCAGCTGTTGTCTCGAGCGCGTTGTCTGTCTTGGCGCGCGCGCAGCGCGCGAAGAGGGGGGAAGAGGGGGGTCGTGTCCGGTGTGAAGGGTAACCCACCAGGGTATCAGCCTATCCTCTAGGGGCCCAATGCGGGTCCTCTCAAGAGGGTATCAGGGTATAGCCCTGGGGTATGATCTGGGATATACCAAGCTGAAGTGCCGTGTTTGTTATGACCCCCCCCGATGAACACACCGGTGAGGGTGGGCGAGACGATCGAGGGGTCCCGTACCATGCGGAACCGACCCTATCCAGTGCTCAAGTGCTCAAGCTGAAGTGCAGAAGGGGTCGCCATCTTGCACTTGCACTTGGGCCCCGGCTAGGGAGCTCGAAATCCAGCAAGCAATGTGGTTAGCCACGTTCGCCTCCCAGTCCCTCTTTGTGGCCTCTCCGCCGCCCGTACGTGCGCCGCAACGTGCGCCCGCTCCCCAGCTGAGCGAAGACCTCGACATGGCCCTCCTCCGGCGGCGCGTGGACGCCGTCTCGCGGGGCGAGGCCGGCGCTCGCCTCTTCGACCTCGACCCGATGGTGCCAGGCCAGCGTCTCGTGCTTCCGGCGCCGGCGGCCTTTGTCGACGTGTGCCGCGCCGCGACAAATGCAGAAGGCGTGCTCTGCATGTTTGGGCGGCAAGGGCTACGCATCAACTCGCACGGCGTGGAGGTTGAGGTCGAGTCGATCGGCGACGCGGACGCTCGTGGTGGGGCCGAGGTGGCGCTGCGTGCTGGCCGCCTCTGCCGTGCATTCGAATCCGGCGCGGAGGAGGGATCGCGCTGGCTCGGGCGGCAGGCGCGCGTGCGCTGGGTGGCGATCGATGGCGCAGAGGCGGTCGAGGGCGCGACAGAGTCGCTAGGGCCGGTGACGGAGGCGGCCACGGCGGAGCTCCTCGCGTCGCTCGGCCCGCTCGTGGAGGAGTGGATCTCCCTCCTCCGCTCCACGAGTCGGGAGCGGTCGCCGGGGCAGCTCGACGCCGTGCTGGACGACCTCGGGCCGCTGCCGGGCGAGTCGAGGCCGAACGCGCGCGCGCTGTGGGTGGCGGGGCTGATAAACCCTCTGCCTGCGCTTGGCGTCGCTCTGGAGGTGCGCCCAGCCGCGCTAATGGCCGCGACCGCAGACGAGCGGATACGGGTCGCCGAGTTTGGCCTGCGCGACTCAATCCAGCGGCTGCGATCGCCGGGCCCGCCATTCTAGCGATCGCGTGTTTGGTGCCTAGGACCTGGACGGCGGCTCTCTCTGTGGTATGTGTGTGCTGTGTGCTCTCTGCGGAATCACAATCACGGCCGAGCGTTTTTTATCTCTGGGTCTGTGGGCGCCCGCCCGCCGCCTCTGAGGGGGTCGGGCCCCCTAGACTGAAAACCGACAAAGGACAAAAACAAGCTCGAAAACAGCCAAAATCAGCCTGCGAGAGAGGCACTGCGCGCCGCTGACCTCATGTGGGGATGTGTGCCGACACCAATACTGATCTAAAACCTGGAAACCCTTGTTCAAAGCCGACCCTAGCGCCATCCTTCCTGCTCTCACCTGATGCTGCTTCCCCGCGCCGCCTCCTTGGGCCCCCTTGGGCGTATTTTCTACTCCCAGTGGGGTCCCGGGCCCCCGGGCCCCCTCTTGTTTTCTGTTTTCTGTTTTTCAAAACGCCCGCCCGCCCGCCACCCCGAGGCGGCTCGGCCCCCCACAGACCCAGAGATCAAAAACGCTCGGCCCACGGAGTTGGAGACGTTTTTGTATGTCGATCGCGAAATTAATTAAACAGCATGTACGGCAGGCTCGTCTCGTTCTCGTCTACCTACCTCCCCACCGCCTGAACTGGTTGTTGAGCGCCTCCTGCTTCGCCCGGCGCGCTCTCCCCATCTCCTCCACCTCCACCATCGCTGTCTTTATTGCAGCCGCATGGAAGTAGTCCTCGCGGCCAATGGCGTCAGCCAGCGCGTCCGGCAGGAGGAGGGCAGGGATCAGGTCCGGTGATCCTCGCAGCTCGCTGTAGAGGCGATCCCTCTCCGCTTTGACCGCCGCCGCCAGCTTGTAATCCTCTCGCTCGACGGCGGCACTGAGCGCCACGTCGAGGGAGCTCGCGAGCGGTGTCGTCGAAGACCAGCCGGCTGAGCAGACCACAGGCGCGGCGCGGACTCGGGGCGAGCCCGCCAGCACTGCAGTGCCGCTGCAGCTCAGTGAGAGAATCAAAGGGCCGAAGAACATTTTGTGGTGCGATGTGGGTGCCGCTACGACAACAACGTCTGTGGGGGGAAGAATTCTTAAGATACAAGCCTCTCTCACAGCACACTGGCACGACAAGGGCGCAGACTGGCGCGGACTGGCACACACACAGGCTCACCACCGGAGCCGCCTAAGCGACTCCGTTAAGAACGGCAATGCACTCCGCACCATGCACAATGCCGCTCTCCCCGCACGCTAGCTCGTTCACCGTCTGCCACGCCACGGCGGTGTGGAGGACGACAGACAAGCGCTGCATCTGCAGCCCGTGCCAGTTCTTGGTGGTCCATGTGACCTCGTCCAGGTGCTGAGCGTGCGAAAGTTTGTTGCTCAGCTGGTTCGCCGCCTCCCTCAGGGTGCTGCGAACCTCCTTTCCAAAGCCTCCGAAAGCCTCAAAATCAAACAAACGTAGATCGCAATCCTGCTGCCGCGCAAAGGGGTAATCGCCAGGCTGCTCCTTGAGCTTTCCCTTGGGGGCATCCTCCTCCTCCCCCTCCTCCCCCTCCTCCTCGGCCTCCTCCTCCTCCCCCGCCACCGCCGCTGCCGTCGCTTCCGACGGAGACCACTTGCCGCGCCCTTTGACCAACTTGAGCAGCCCGGTCTCCGTGTTGCCAAAGCGCACATAGGCCCCCTTCCAACCGAGCCGAATTTCACCCTCTCCATCCTTGCCCTTGCTGTTGCTCGCGAGCGAACTCGTAAGCTTCAGATCGGCAACAAGGCGCCTGTGCCCCCTGCCGATGTTTGCCGCCGCCACGTCAGGTTGTTTTGGATTACTGTAACTGAGGTGTGCAGTCGGCTCCATCTCTGTGGGGGGCAGAAAGCACAGCCCCCGCGCATACGACAACGTCTGTGCCGGGTGGCGGTCGCGCGCTGCCGACGGCGCTCGCCGGCGCTACGGCGCTCGCGGCGCGCTCGTGGCGTTCAGGGCGGCTCGCACACGCACACGCACACGCACACACACACACACACACACACACACACACACACACACACACACACACACACACACACACACACACACACACACACACACATGCACAGACACACAGCCCCTTCCCCTCCCCCCTCAAGGGCGAGGACACGCACAGGCCGCACCTCTAGTGAGGCCCGCATAGTATGTGGGAGACTCGTGCCGCCGCCCCTGCCACCCCTGTGTCAGTGTGCATGTGCGAGAGACTGCCAGCGACAAGCTGGAGGCAGGTCGCTAGACTGAGATGAGACCGCCAGTGGAGTTGGGAGCCCACCGTGCACCGCGCTGCGAGCCTGTCGTGTCCCTTGTCAGGAGCAGGAGAGCCCCACCTGTCCCCCTGATCGTCCTTCCAAAATCCTGCTCGTGCAGGTGGGGACCTTGTCCTCGTCCCATCCCTCGTTTGGCGTGTCTGTCTCCTTTCTTTCTTTTCTTTCTTAACGTCTGTGCCACACACGCACAGACGCGCACATACATCATGCTCGGGCACCATCCATGCTGTAGTGGTTTAGCACACAGACAAGTACTACGATGCCTTGGCGGGCGAGGCCCGATAAAAATTCTTTTCCTTCATGCGGGCACCATCTTCTCACCTGCACGGCCGCTGCCCAGGCAAGATCCAAAGCTGGCACCATCTTCTCACCTGCTGTGGCCGCTGCCCGGCAACAAAATGCTGCTGCTCCTCTCGTCCACCTCGCTGCTATCGGCTGCTGCGCGCAGCCGCACCGGCGTTCGCCACCGCCGCCTCGCCGCGCCCGCTCCGCGACGGGCGATCGCTGTCATGGCGGACGGGGAGAGCAGCATGAAGTGGGCGGAGGCGATCGCGCTACCGACGAACGAGGAGTCCGAGGCGCTGCTTCGAATCCGGCACTCCTCCTCGCACGTGATGGCCCAGGCGGTCCAGAAGCTCTTCAAAGGAACCAAATGCACCATCGGGCCGTGGATCGAGAAGGGATTCTACTACGATTTTGACCCACCGGAGGGGCGGCCCTTCAAGGACACGGACCTGCGAAAGATCAAGAAGGAGATGGGCAAGATCATCTCGTACGGCCTCCCGTTCGTAGAGGAGGTCGTGAGCTACGAGGAGGCGAGGCGCAGGATCGAGGCGCAGGACGAGCCGTACAAGCTCGAGATCCTCGAGACGATCGTGGCACCCGGCCATCGCTGCAGAAGGCTCATTCGAAGGTTCCGGGTAGTTTCAAGGAAGGGTCCGCCTGTTAGGCGCGCGACCCGGCCGCTCCAATCACCATCTGGCACACCGGCGAGCCGGGCGACAAGCGCGGCTGGTGGGACCTGTGCGCTGGCCCGCATGTCGGCTCGACGGCAGACCTGCCAGCAGAGGCGATAGAGCTCGAGTCGATTGCGGGCGCCTACTGGCGCGGGGACGAGGCGCGTCCGATGCTGACGCGTATCTACGGCACCGCGTGGGAGACAGTCGAGCAGCTGGAGGAGCACCGCAGGCTGAGGGTGGAGGCGGCGCGGCGCGACCACCGCAAGATCGGCAAGGCGCTCGATCTCTTCTCGATCCAGCAGGACGCCGGAGGAGGGCTCGTGCACTGGCACCCCAAGGGGAGCAGGGTGCGGCGGATCATGGAGGACTACTGGAAGGACTGCCACTACGAGGGCGGGTGCGAGCTGCTCTACACTCACACTCTCATCGCGGTGCTGTGAGCCGGCGTCTCTTCACACGTGCTGTTCACACCTGCTGCCGCCCATGCTCAGGTACGAGCTGCTCTACACACCGCACATGGCGCCGATCGACCTACGGAAGGCACGCCGAAGCCAGCCGTCGCCTCTTCACAGCTGGCGCCGTGATCAGGCATCGCTCGACCTGTGGAAGACCTCGGGCCATTTCGACTTTTATGCGGACGGCATGTTCAACGCGATGGAGGTCGAGATGAGCCGAGATGAGCCGAGATGAGCCGAGATGAGCCGAGATGAGCGAGATGAGCCGAGATATGCGGTGGCAAGGTAAGGCGCTGGAGGTCGAGAGCAGTCACTTCACACCCTCTCCCAACTGCGAGCAGGTCGAGGGAGCGCAGTACCAGCTCAAGCCGATGAACTGCCCCTTCCACGTGCTCATCTCGTAGACAAAGACGAGCCAAGACCGTACCGCGACTCAGTGGGTTGACCAATGCCTATACTGAATCAGGTGCTCATCTACAAGGACGAGCCAAAGTCGTACCGCGACTTGCCGCTGCGCTGGGGCGAGCTGGGCACCGTCTACCGCTACGAGAGGTCGGGCACGCTGAATGGTCTCTTCCGCGTGCGCGGCTTCACGCAGGACGACGCGCACATCTTTTGCCTGCCCGAGCAGCTCACGGCAGAAATCCTCGGCGTGCTCGAGCAGAAGGAAGGTAGGCTGTGGATGATGAGCGTAGAGTGTGAGCAGGCGGAGATCCTCGGCGTGCTCGACCTGACCGAGACCATCCTCACAAAGTTCGGCTTTGCCGAGTACGAGGTGATGCTCTCGACGCGGCCGGAGAAGGCGGTGGGGTCGGACGAGATCTGGGAGAGGGCGACCGGTGCGCTCGAGGGGGCGCTGCAGCAGAAGGGGTGGAGCTACGGCGTCGACGAGGGTGGCGGTGCCTTCTACGGCCCGAAGATCGACATCAAGATCCGCGACGCGATCGGGCGGCTCTGGCAGTGCTCGACGATCCAGTGCGACTTCAACCTGCCCGAGCGGTTCGACATGGAGTACGCGTCGGCCGATGGCACAAAGGAGCGGCCGATCATGGTGCACCACCCCGCCCCTCCCCACACTCGCCTCTCTCCTCACCCACCTCTCCTCACCTCCCCACCCCTCCCCCTCCCCACCCTTCTCCTCCCCACCCCTCTCCTCCCCTCCTCGCAGGTCCACCGCGCCATCTTCGGCTCGCTCGAGCGCTTCTTCGGCGTGCTCCTCGAGTCGACGGCGGGAGACTTCCCCTTCTGGCTCGCGCCTGTCCAGCTGCGACTGCTGCCGGTTGTTGGCTACGTGGTACGGCCGGCGTCTCCTCGCGACAACGCTTCACGGCCCGACCGCACTGTGAACAGGTGAGCGACGACTTTAAGCCGTACTGCGACGGCGTCATCGCGCGCGCGCGCAGGCTGGGCTTGCGCGCCGAGGTGCGACGTCCCCTTGGGCCATCCCTCGGCCACATTCCCTCTACAGTAGTCTTGAGATCACGCCTCCCCCCCACACGCACCGAGGTGGACGTCGGCGGCCGCTCTCTCTCCAAGCAGATCAAGATCGCAAATAAGGAGAAGGTGCCGCTATACGCCGTTGTCGGCGCCAAGGAGGTCGAGGGCGGCACGCTCTCCTTCCAAGCGCGCACGCCGGCCGGGCTGGTCGACGGAGGCACCCTGCCGGTGGAAGTGGCGCTCCCGCGCCTCGAGCTCGCAAGCAAGTCGGGCGCCGCGGCGATCGACGTCCTCCTCTCCAGCGGCGACGCCGAGGATGCTGACGCGGCCGCTCCAGCGTCCGCGTGAGCTGTGAGGGGTGCCCCGTGGACATAGAGAGGTGAGAGAGTTTTTTTGTGGTACGGGCGGCTCTACCTCTTGGCGGCGGAGGGGGGGAAGGGCGGCGGCGGCGGGCGGCAGGGTCCCGCGAGCCCCGCCGGCGAGGCACGCCCCGGCGAAAGCGGAAAGGGTTCGTCCTCGCGGGGCGGGGTGCGCACTGCGGTCTGCGCGCCGCGAGGATGGAGGAGCCTGAGCCAGGGGAGGATTGGGAAAGGGGGGGAGAGGCCGGAGCAGTTTGTCGGCCTCTTCGAAAGCCCATCAGGGAAGGCGTCGGCTCCGAGGTCATTAATGCTAGAATGCTTCATTCGTTCGGTCTGGATGGATGCACGTACGTGCGTACCGTATGAGCGTGTTGGAGCTACTCACACGTTGTTGTTGTGGTTGTGTGGCCGTCCCTTTCGGCGCAGGATTTTGATTTGCCCGAGCTCCTCTCTCACCACGCGTCCGTGCCCGTGAGGCGCGGGCAGAAGCTCGCCGCCGTGACGTGGCTGCATTTGTACGACTGGCGCACGCTGCAACTCGACCGCGGGTGCGCCGAGTCCCTCGGCGCGATAATCCCCCCGTTTGCGCTGCTGCCAAGGTATCTGGCGGCGCGCGAGGCGGCGGGCCTCGAGAGGATCGTGCCAAGCTCGATGATCGCGCAGGCGCAGCGAGCGCAACGGCAGGCCCAGGCGCGGCGCGAGGCGCATTCTGTGTGAAAATCAGAGCTTCTGTGCAGGGTGGGGCGCCCCTCTCCCATCGTGTCTTCTGTGAGGGCTCCATTTTTTATTTGTGTATTGCAATATTGGTCGAGCGTGTCTCCATCCAGGGGATCGTCGTCGGGGCGAGCGTCTTCGGGGCGTGCGCTTTTTCTGATGCTGTGGTTCTGAGAGAGAGAGATTTTTAGCAATACCAAACAACTCTAACTAGAGGCTGTGGCGTGGCGGCTGGCCGGTCGTCGACCGACGACGGGCTCGAAGGCAAGCAACGGACAGAGAGAGAACCGTGCCATCCTCGATCGCCGTGCAAAGCTCGCTTCCGAGCTCTCACGCCGCGCATAGGTAGGGCCTTTAGGTAGGTAGGAGGGGCCTATCGATGGGGACCTCTCCCTTTTCTTTCTCCCAGCAAGCTAGAGATAAAAGTAAGTACGCACGGATCAGGCAAGATCACAGAATGGTCGCAGTCCGTATGTAATGTAAAGATTGGCAATGAGTTTCGATTCAACAGCCTATATAACATCCCGAAAGATGATGCGGACCCCCAAAAATTCATGAGTCTTTCGGCAAACTCTCGAGCGCTTGGGGGGGGGGGCGGACGACCGATCGTGCGCCTCAAAGTACCCCAGACACCATCCTTCAGTTGCAGGGCTAGCCTCGGCCTCCACGGTCGTCATGCTGTCGTGGCTGCTGATGCAGCCTGTGCTTGAGCTCGGCGCGTGCAACAAGTTCTGTCCACTGAAGACAAATCCTTGGACGGAGCGATGTGGCTGGGGCGGCTGTGGTGACTGCATCGAGTGCACTGCTCTTCGGGTGCTGACACCAACTTCGGGCGAGTGCGCGCGCTTCTGTGCTACCAAACCGCAGCCTTGGGCGGTGCGATGTGGCTGGGGAGGCTGCGGTGGCTGCACGGAGTGCGCCGCGAGAGAGAGAGAGAGAGAGAGAGAGAGAGAGAGAGAGAGAGAGAGAGAGAGAGAGAGAGAGAGACAGAGAGAGAGAGAGAGAGAGAGAGAGAGAGAGAGAGAGAGAGAGAGAGAGAGAGTGGAGAGAGGGGGGGGGTGGGGGGAGATGATCAGACTATCAGATAGATACGAGTTGAATCCCCGTTTGATTTGTTTTGGGAACAAAAAGAATTTTACCATCAGAATTTTGCAACCTCGCACGACAAATGTTACGAAAAGAATTCAATCGAAGCTTCGAGAGAGAGAGAGATTTTTAGCAATACCTTTATGTGATGTTACAGGTGGGTTAAGAGGGAGATGTGCGCGAGCTGCGGGACCGCCGGGACGGCGGGCGGATCTGCGACACGCCGCCACTTTTGGCGACTTTTGGGACGCGCGTCGATCGGCGGAGACAATACCAAACAACTCTAACACTCACACGTCATTTGGGGCCTGGAGAGAGAGATGCGCTCTGCATGGTGGGACATAAAAGAGAGCGAGTACTTGGGCGAGTAGGCCGTGCGGTCGACGCTGCCGCGCGCGACTTTGCGCGCGAGGCGGCGCAGCTTGAGAACGGCGGTGGGCGAGAAGCCGCCGCCGAACGTCTCGTGGAGCAGCAGGTTGAAGTTGTTGCGCTTGACAAAGATCGCGTCGTGGTAGAAACCGCGATGCGCCTTGACGTAGCCGTGGCCGGTCTTGTGGTCGAAGGGTTGGCCGGGCTGCCCGCGCGCCTTGCAGCCCATGTTTAGGCGGCGGGCCTTCTCTTCGGTGTTGCCGAAGGCGTAGGAGTGGCCAACGGAGGCGGGCGTGCCGCCACTCGAGGCGTTGCCAACGCCCGGCGAGGAGGTCTTGAGGAGGGGCGTCCAGAGATTGATTTCATTCACTTCATCGCACCCCCCCCCGGTCCCGCATGGGGTTCTGCGAGGTCGACCTTGTACCCCTCGTTGTACTGCCGGGTGAGCTCTGGTTTCTCCTTGGCGCGTTGGCCGGGGCGCGCATCGCGTCCGCCCAGGCGGCGAGGACGCCGTCGTGGGGCCGCCGGTGGTGGGCCTTGTTGTAAAGGTAGTCGCCGAAGAAATCGACTGGCATGCCCCGCTCGAGCGCGACCCGAAGGGTGGGAAGCGCCGCGGAGAGCCAAAGGCCGAGCTTCCGCTGGAGCTCGTCCTGGAGGGTGTCGGAGGAGAGGGCGGTGGCGTACGTGCCGTCGACACGGACATCGAGGGCTTTGCCGGCGAAAGGCGTTGAGGGGAAGGCTTGAGGCGGAGACGAAGCGCGCGGCTTCGCGGTTGTTGACGGCGCTGTCTCCGAGGGAGAAATCACGACACCCACGGTGATTTGGGCTCGGCAGCTTGTCAGCCCTCAGCCGAAGCTGGGGCTGGTCCCATAGCCGAGAGAGCCCGCGCCGTTGAGTTCGACGCGGTTCTCTCTCTCTCTCCATCCAGCTTCGATGGGCGGATTGGAGACGAGCGGAACTGTTTCAAGACGCCAGGACGCTGCGTTGGGGCCCGGGGCGTTAGAAAAGAAAGGATCGCGGGGACACTGCGAGCGAGTTCTTTACCAGGTTGCAACCCTTGTTCCGCACTGTGCTGTGAACAGAGCACCAACCAACAGCTCTCAGGACCCCCCGGTGCTGGGGTGCTGCCAGCAACCAACCAAGTCGAGCGGAGCAGCGTCGTTCCGATGTTTCGGCGGGCACTTCTCACCTAAGTCCTTGTGGCGGGCCGCCAGGCCCGGAAGCAGATGCCGACGAGGATCAGACACGGCGCGCTATCTGGGCTCGGAGGTCGGCAAAAAGGTTGCGCAACCGACACCAGCGACCAGGATCGTCGATCGAGGTAGGTGCACGCTGCTGAAGCAGTGCACCTACATAGTGCGGGACCTGGGGCAGCAACCAACAACCTGGATGGGGACGGGGTGCTGCTCAACCGGCGGCAAACAGCAGCGTTCACAGCCGAGTGCGGAACAAGCAAGGGTTGCAACTTGGTAAAGAACTCGCGCGCTGGCTGCCCCACCGTCACGCCTCGCCCGACCACCACGACGTACCACAAGAGAAAGTCGCACAAGCGCTCGGAAGCTGTCCAGCTAGTCCACACTCGCGTCGAGCACCTCCTCGGAGACCTCTGCCGCCGCCCACCGCCGCCGCCGCCACCAGACCCGCAGCACAGCGCACACTGCGCCGAGAGCAACGGTACGTCCACCGCAGACCCGCAGTCGAGCACTGGCCCACAGCGGAGCGCAGCTCCGCAGCAGAGTCAAATCGCGGGCATGAGCGACGAGCAGCTCTTTGCCGGAGAGCTCGATCCAGCTGCCGGGAAGCTAGGCGCCACCGCACGAACAAACGAGCAGTCGACGGACGTCCAGCGACTAGACGGCTTGGCTGCTAGGCGCCGACCGCACGCTCCGCAAGCGGCAGCAGCTCCGAAGCGTCGCGTCGCACGTGCTTCCTCTCCTCGAGCCAGGCTCGCGCGTCGTAGAGTTTGGCGCCGGCTGCGGCCACCTCTCCCTCCTCCTCGCGTCGCTGCGGCCAGACTGCCTCTTCACGCTCGTCGAGGTGAAGCCGTACACGAGCAACATCGCGGCGGGGCGGGTCGCCTCCTCCGGCCTTGCGAATGCGGCCGTCTTCACCGGCAGCATCGACGAGTACGCCTCTTCGGCTTAGTTAGTGAATCAGCAACGGAGGACTGAACAATAGGCAGCATCGACGAGTACGCCTCTTCGGCGGCCTGCTTCGACGTCGCGATCGGTTCTCCCCCTCCGCGGCCCGCTCCGCGGCATTCTCAAGCAAGCAGTCGCCCTGATGAGTGGTTGATAAACAGGCCTCCACCTCTGCGGCCTGCTCACCGACGCGTGGCTCGCCCTCGCGGGGGCGCCTCACCCACGGATTGAGGGTGACACAATCTACTGGTGAATCGCAGGCGCGCCTCGCCCCCGCCCTCACGCCTCCCTCATGGTCGAACAAACATGGCTAACGAGTCCACGACAGGCGTGCCTCGCCCTCGCGACTCAGCGGCGCGCGCGCGCCTGCGTCGTGCCTTGCTGCTACGGCCAGCTGGTGGGAGGCGAGAATACCCGAGATGCCCTGAAATTGCCGGAGATTACTGCTACGGCCGGCTGGTGGGAGGTGGGAACAGGGCCGCCAGAGGCGGGAGTGCGGCGGGGGCAATCTCGGCTCATCTCGGCCAATCTCGGCTCATATCGGCCAATCTCGGCTCATCTCGGCGGGTCTCGGCGGGCCTCAGGCGAGGACCACGGGCGAGGCGGCGGAGTGGTGCGCGGCCAGCAGCCTCGCTCGCTCGCCTTCCGTGCGTTGCTCGGCGAGGAGGGCGA
>NW_005198038.1:20379-25405 GCF_000372725.1 Emiliania huxleyi CCMP1516 | reverse complement strand
CGAGCGTTTCTTCTTCTCAGGCGCGACGCTCTTCTTTCTATAGGCGGTTCTCCCGGCTTGGACGACGGCGAAAGCTGTGCCGCGGATTGTGAGCCTTCTAGGAACCGTCTGGGAAACCTCAGGGAAACTGCCTAGGCGAGTGCGGCGTCTGCGACGACGAGGCGGCAGGCAGAGCGGCCATTTCCCCCGCCACCGTTCCCGCCACCACCGCCGCCCCCCCGCCGCCCGCTTCCCCCGCCTCTCCCGCCGTATCTCCCGCCCCCGCTGTTTCCGCCCCCACCGCCGCTCCCCCCGCCGCCGTTCTCGTTTCCACGGATCTACACCGTGTCACTTAAGCGTTCACGCAAGCCACGTTAAAAGTCTCGTCGGACGTGTCAGGACAGGACCAATAGTTCACTCGAAGCAAACATTTGCACCTGTCCTATTGGTGTCAATGCGCTCTGGCGGCCTTACACACATGGCGCTTCACCCGATCCTCCACAGGGCCGGGGGGCTAAGAAGCACATTGCACAAAAAAACTCTTGCGGCCGTGTGTTGGCGGCTCGTATATACGTAGACCACACGCTGTGTGCCGCGCTGTGTGCGACTGCGTGCGCGTCAGCGGGCGGACCACGCCGCGTGCGGACCCGGCCTGGGACGCCGCGGAGCCGCAACAACCAAATGTGACAGGCCTCTCACGTCTCGACTGCAGCGCCCGCTTCACCTCGGCAGCCTCCTTGCGTAGAGCAGGACGCCGTCCGCTGGGCCGCACAGCATCGAGCCCGCTGCAAACTGCAACTGCTCGTGCAGCAGCGAGACTGGGAAGACATTCTGGTCGCGGCGCAGGCCATACTCAACCAGATGGTCAAAGGTCTCCTCGAACGCGCGGCTGACAGCGCGCACCGCGCCGCTGGCTATTGGGCTGATCTGTCGCAGGAACAGGCCCATCGCGAGTGCCGTCGCATTCGCCACGCCGATGATCCGTGTCGCCGCCATGTCGCTCTCGTACCGCTGCAGCGAGGCGAGGCTCTCGAGTGGGCCTCCGGGCAGCCCCTCCCACGTCGTCACTCTCCACTCCTGATCGACCGTCACGTGGCGCGGGTGCCGCGTGGCAAAGAGAGCCGAGGAGGGATGGTCTCGGATGAGGCGCTCCACTCGACTCGCCGCCGGAACCGGGTATCTCACAAATCGGGCGTACGCGACAAAGCCCGAAGCATCGACGTGCAGCAGGTGGCTGTACCCACGCAGCGCGTGCGGAATGGGGCCAAACTTGATCCACTTCGTCCTCAGCCACCCGCTAGTCAGCCGGGTGGCGTTGGAAGTTGGCACGCGCCGGACAGCCCTCACCCTCGCGTTGAGTGCATCGTCACTGCCGTGCCAGTGTGTGGTCCAGCCGCCCCACACGTTGACGCTGACCTGCACCTCCGCGTCGTCGGTGAAGAAGTGGTGATCAAAGCCCTCCTTTGCCTCCCGCAGCGCCGAGGAAGCTGCGGTCTGGTTGATTAGCTCCTGGCGCTGGCGACGGACGGTGTGAGCGCTGGGGTGATTGGTGCGGAGTGTCTGATGGATTACGCGTCGCATGTTCCGCAACAGGCAGGGGTGGATTGAGCCGCAGACCTGGCGGAGGGCGTCCTTGCTCACAGATCGGAAGTAGTAGGAGAACAGGGCGATGCGGACCTTTGTGTGATCTGCAACAGCAGCGACCTCGCGCTTAGGTGCTGGCTGCTCTTGGTGCGCCTGCTCCCCCTGTCCCAGGCTGGCGGCCGCGGCCGCGTTGCGTGCCAGAGTCGTGTCAGAAAATAGCAGGTACCCGGGTAGAAGCCCGGCGTAGTCGAACTCGGCGCGAAACTTCGAAAACTGCTTTCAAAACTCGAGGCCCGCGATGCCTTACGGTGGGGCGTGGTCGACTAGCTAGTTGAGCACTTGAGCACTGGATTCGACTGGATAGGGTCTCTGGGGGCTATTCTCCACCTTGAGATTCTACTCAGGGTCGATTCCGCACGGCGCACGCATGGTACCCCTGCGGGATCGTCTCGCCCTCCCTCACGTCAATCGTCATATATCAATTCGTTCGTTCTTTCTTCTAAGCAAAACGCCTTCGACCCGCTTTCTCAAGGCCTCTCACCGTTCGCGATCCGGTCCTCCTCGCGACCGCGCCTCTGCGAGCGCGTCCTCCCAGCGCCAGCGCTCCGCAGCGTGCTCTCGCTGCAGCTCCTCCATCGCCGCCGCGTGCTCCTGCCGCATCGACTCCATCGCCGCCGCCTGCGCAGCCTGTGACCGCCCCGCTTGCGCTAGCGCGGCTCGCAGCCGCACTAGTGCCGCCTCTCGCTCGCCGAGCTGCGAGCGAAGCACCAGGACCTCCGACTGCCTGGCCGCTAGGGTTTGGGGCGTGTCGCATCCGCTGAGAGGGGGCGGGGTCGAGGTTGTATTTGGACCCACGCCGTCGCCCTCCGGCGCCCGTGCGGGAGTGGCTGGGGCGTGACGTTCTTGTGGCTGCCTTGGTCTCTGCCTTGGACTAGGACTGGAGCTGCCCTGCACGCGGCTACGAGAACGGTGGCCGCCTGCTCCGCCGCCGTCGGCCAATCCGATGCCCTCGCACGCGATGAAAGCCGCAGCTGCGTCGGGGGTGGCAAATCGGAGGCCGAGTTGAACCTGCACCGTCCCTGCACCGTTCGCGCGCGTCGAGGCGGCGGCTGCTGCCGAGGTTGGTGGCGGGGGCACGCAGCACACAAAGGAGGTCTCGCACACGCTGAGCTGCCTCGTGGAGGCGACGAGGGTACGGCGCGGCGGGCCGGTGGCGGGCTGTGCGACGAGCTCCGCAAGATGAGCGCAACCGAAGCGCGGCAAGGCACTCTCCGCGGGTCTGAGCGAGACCGACGCAGGGCCGAGGCACCGCCACGGCAACGGCGAGAGGGACTCGACGCCGTCCTGAGCCGGGATCTCCCTCTCGAATAGCTTCGCCTCAAAGACGCCCGCACGGCACGGCGGTGATCGCCCTGCTCTCGACCCGCTCCGCGGGCAGCCTTTGAGCCAGTCGGTGACACACGGAGCGGGCGGGTCGGAGGCCGGAGCGAGCCACGCGGCGGCAAAACACGCGGCGCTTGCTTCCTTGAGATGCTGCTGGTGTTAGGACGTGTGTAACACTGACATCTACTGACTGACTGACTGTGTCAACGCCCAGCTCACCTGAATGTCAGTGGTGTGACCACTGAATTGGAGCACTTGGAGTGCAGTTGGTAGCCTCACATCCAGGGCCGGGGAGCTAAGAAGCGCACCCAGCGGGTCGAATTCCCACACCCTTCTCCCCACCCCTTCGATTCGCTGTATCTACTCAGCTGCTCCGCTTACACTTACCTGTGAAGTCCTTGAACGATATCGGTGTCGAAACACGGCATTTTTTTTACAGTGGTGTGGAAAAAGAAAAAAAAGAACGGCGCCGCAGGCGCCGGCCGGAGGCCGGGAAGGGATGGGGAGGGAAAAGGAAGGTTAGAAGAGGAAAGAGGAAGCGACACATGTCTCTACTTGCGTGCCTTCCGCTTGCCGAGCGCCTTGTCGGAGGATGCACCTGGCGAGCTGCGCGTCGAGCGCGAGCCAGGCGACGCCGGCGAAGCTGCACGTACCGCGGCGCCAACTTTGACTCGCGCCGCCTCGACGAGGCGGGCCACCGTTTCGATGAAAGCGTCGGCGCCGGCGGCGTCGCTCTCGAAGAGCTCGCCGCGCTCGTTCTCGTCGAAGTCGTAGGCGCCGGCGCAGGAGCAGCCGCAGTCGTCGTCGCCGCCTTCTTTGCAGCGCGTGCCTCTCTCGCCTCCCTGGCGCGCTTCTCCAAGAAGTCGGGGTTCTCTCGCTTCTGCTTGTCGTACCACGACTCGTCGGACGTCGCGGCGGCCTTGCCCTTGCCCGACTTGGGCATCTTGGCCGACAACACGCGCGCAAGACGGCGTAGCACGCCGCCAACACGCGTCAACACGCGTCAACACGCTCAACACGCGGTCAACACGCCACCACTGTGCAAACAGCGCCTTCCCGAAACACCGCTCTGACAGCGCTCACAGCTGTGTCCAGCCCGACTCTCGCGTCGCTATTTCGCTCGACCGCGTCGCTGAGGCGCCCACGGACGCGGGTGCCTGGGAGGCGCTGACAGCAGAGCTCTCGCAAGACGGCGACTGGGAGGAGGCTCTGCTCGCCGCCGTCCCCGCCACGCTGCTCGGCGATAGCTCGGACACAATCGCCCGCGCTTTGCGGCGGGGCGCCGCCGCCTTGCTCCCAAAGGGGTGGGTCCACGCTGCCAACTCGAGCGCCAAATGGTGCTCACGCGCCCTTGCCGACTGCACCGCCACGGCCGACGGCGTCACCGTGCTCTGTCTCGGCCACGGCCTGGCCCTCGCGGCGGTCGCGGCCGTGCTGGACGAACGCCTCCACTTCTTCTCGCTCGGGATCACAGAGGCGCTGCAGCCGCTGCAGCCGCTGCTGGCGAACGCGCTCCGCGCGCACTCTCTCGGCACCCGACTCAGCTTTGAGACTGCCGCCGCCTCGCTCGCTCACGATGCTGCCAACGGAGGCGCCGACGGAGGCGGTGGTGAGGGCAGCGGCGGCGAGGGCGGCGGCGGCGAGGTCAGCGGCGGTGAGGGCGGCGGCGGGGAGGATGGCGGGGAGGGTGGGGGGCTGCTTCTGTGGGAGCTTCCTCCGGGTGGCCTCGACACTCCTCTCGTCGAGTCGGTGCGCGCCGAGATCGACCGAGATCGCTCGAGCTCACCCGAGCTCACCCGAGGCCGGCCGAGCTGCCGGCCGAGCTCAGGTGCGCGCGGCGGCGAGGCTCCTCCCGCCGCCGAGGCGAGTGGCGCCGCTCCGGGTCGAGGTGTGGGCTGCGCCGCTGCACTGTGGCCCCGGCGGGGTGGCGGCGGGCGGCGGCGGGGTGGAGGGAGGTGCCGGCGCCCGCGACGACCTGCGGCGGCTGCTGTGCTGCGACCGCGAGCTGTGCGCGGGCGGCGGGCAGATGGGCTTCCGCATGGACGCCTTCGCGGCAGACACGGCCGCGGCGTGTGTCGGA
>NW_005198038.1:15332-18836 GCF_000372725.1 Emiliania huxleyi CCMP1516 | reverse complement strand
TTCATGCCACAGGTGGATGACGGACTCGGTTCGGTTGTGGGGCTGCAGCTTGCGCCACCCGCCCGACCTGTCGCACAGCCCTCAGCATGGCGTGGCGCACGCGACGCGAATCGCGCCGACGCCCGCCTCCATGCCGGCCTCGCCGCCGAGCAGCAGGAGTGGCGGCGGCAGCGCCGACGGCGGCGGCGGCGGCGGCGGCAGCAGTGACGGCAGGAGTGGCAGCGGCGACGGCAGGAGTGGCAGCGGTGACGGTAGGAGCGGCAGCGGCGGCGGCGGCAGCTCGGCAGCTTCGGCCGCGGTCCCGTGCCTCGTCTCGTGGTTCGAGCTCGAGCTCGCCGAAGGGGTGTGGCTGAGCTCCTCGCCGACGTCCTCGCGCACGCACTGGCGGCAGCTGCTGACCCCGATCGACCCGCCCCGCCGGGCCGCGCTCGCGGACGGCGAGGGCTCCGTCGGAATCGCTTGGAGTGTCTTTTCGGACGAGCACCTCCTCCGATTACACGCGTGAGATAAATAAAAAGAAATGCATCGCCCGTAGACGCGGGGTTTTCCGGGGAGGCTGCTGCCTGTGGTCAGCCTCATCGGTGGTCGGTTCGCCCGGTGCGCCGGTCCGCCGCCGCCCCCCGCCGGTAACGCGCCGGTGCCGAGAAAAAAAATTGCGTTTTACCTGCGAAAGACACTACTCTCCCCCCCCCGTCACTTGTCCCCCTTGGCGTGGCGCGCCTCTCCCCCAGCTCTCGGTATCGCGTACTGCACGAGGCTACCGTGGGCCCCGCCTGCGCGCTGGGGGTTCCCTGCCCTGTCGGGAAGCCTAGCTCTGAACCTGGGGTCGCTACCTAATGCGGGGCTCCTGGACGGGTGATGAAGTTCGCCTTGAATCTCTCGTCTCGCTTTCCCCCCTACTCGCGTCCATCGGGGGTACTCCCGTGCCTTGGCTCTCTGATCTCCCCCTCCCCCCCCCCCCCCCTCCTTCCCTCTCCGGGATGAGAAGCGCGCTGCTGTCCCTAGAGTGGGGTCGGGTGTTGGGGGAATTGATTAGGCACCATGTTGTCCGCGGCCGCCCACGGACGATCGCCGGAGTGGGCCGAAGGACAGAGGCTTGCCTGCGTGGGGGCGCGCGGGCGCCCACTCAGGCTCGGCCTCCGTTGTCTCAGCCTTCAGTTCACCTCTCCTAGCGCCCGGTTTTGCGTGGCGACCTTCATTTCGGGGTCGAAGGTGCTACACACACTTGCCCCCTGGTGGTCTGGCACTCGGCGTTATACCTACTGGGGTTATGCTGTTTTTCTTTTATTTTCTGAATTCACGCGGTGTTCTTTCTTTCCTGTCAGTTTGGCGTTATCCCTACTGGGGTTAGGCTGTTTTTCTTTTATTTTCTGAGCCTCGGGGGGGCGGGGGGGAGGGGGGAAGTGGGTCCCCGCGGTGTTTTTTTCTTTCCTGTCAGTTTTCTTTCTATAACGAGCTTTTTTCTTTGGTTTCTTTTTATGCTTATGGCAGTAAAAAGAACTTTGTCGTTTGTGCGGCAGGCGCGGGCTCGGTCGATATCCCATACTTCGACTCACATCTTCACTGCTGCGGTGAGTGCCCGGGGAGGCGCGGCGGCGGGGTGAGAAAGATGACAAGCGCATAGATTCTTGGTGTGATCTGTGATCTTCCCCTAGTAGAGCGATAGCACCAAGCTACGCACCCTCTACGTCCTGAGAGTCCTTCTGAGGTCTCTAGAGCGCCCTCCAGCCGCAAGTAGCTCAACAATGAAGCCGCAGCGCGCAGGTCCAGAGATCGATTGGTTTCTGCGAAGTGAGAAAAAGAATTTTACAAGCCCTCCCTCGCACAACACTGGGCACGGGACTGGCGCGCACTGGCACTAACACAGGAAGAAAGAATTTTACAACAAACGCTCCCTCGACGAACAGGAAAGAAGCAAAAGAAAGAAACTCCCGGCGCGCTCAGCGATACTGTTGTAGCCTAAAGTCTGCCCAGGTTGCGGAGATGACGATCCCGGCGTGAGCACGACTAACTGACGGATCCGCTCCTGACAGTGGCATGCACCGCGCCGCGGCGCGTGCCACTGTCTTTGTTTGAAGTAAAAAGTCGAATCAGAGCGGCGTCGGCGTTGATCTCCGTTTTCCTCCCCCGGACCGCCCGTCCGGCACCGCTCCGGGACGCACGCCGGCGAAGCACCATCAAGCTGCTGTACGGCCCCGGCATCGCCTTCCCAGGCTTAGCTAGACTGAGAGATATTGTGCATACGGTCTGCCTCTACAATATATACACTGACATTGAACCTCCCAGAGCTCGTCCCGGTCCGTCACGGCCATCCTCGGCCTCCGGAGGGCCCCCGGCCGCGGCGCGGTGCGGCGGCGTCACAAATCCGACCACAGAGCACCGGGACGCGGTCGGGCGATCTGAGGCCCAAGTAGGCGTATGCATTGCCCATCCAGGGCTATCACCTGGACCTATCAACAGGCGCCTGTAGGTAGGTAGGTAGTAAGGTGAAGAACAGCCAGGCTCGGACTGGACACCAACGCGGTATGGGTGGACGCTGGACAGATGATGACGACACGCACGAGCGACACACAGACACAAAAAACTCACAAGACACACAGCCAGCTGGCTGCCACACACCCTGAGTCGGCGTACACATAACTCAGGGCCACATCCTCCCTGTCGCCCCCCCCAGCACTCCACGGTGCCAAGGCGCCGTGCTCAGGAGCTGCTGCTCCAACCTGTTCACACTTTCGCACGGTACAGTATAATGGCGGGAGCAACCAAGCCGGGAGCAACCAAGCCGGGAGCAACCAAGCAGCCTCGTGCGTGCGCCCGAACACCGCGCGGCACGCGGGGCTGAAACCGTGGCCCGCGCTCGATGCCGCGGCGAAAGCAGCCTCCGCAGTCATCGTCTCCCTACTTCCCGCCGCCGCCGCTGCCCGCGGTGGGCGCGGTCTGCAGCGCGTGCGGCAACGGCACGATGGCGGCGCGAACCGGGAGGTACGGCCCTTTCCTCGGCTGCTCCGAGTACCCGAAATGCAGGCACACGCACAACCTCTGCGCGGCCGAGGACAGCGGGCCGGCCGCCGCCAAGCGGCCGCGGCGCGAGGGCAAGTCGCGGGTGCGGGTCGAGATCGAGACGTCGGACTCCATCCGCCTGTGGAGCAGCGACGGCGCAGACGGGCAGCAGGCGCTCCGCGCTGCGATTGGCACGCTCGGCATCGGCCCTCGCCGCTCGTCGCGCCAGCGCGGGGCGAGCACCGCCGCCGCCGCCGCCGCCGCCGCAGTGGCGGCTGCGACCGGCGCGCCAGCACGCGCCGACTGGCCGCCTGCCGCTGCGCGTGAGCGGGCGTCGGCTGTGTTTCCCCTGTCCGAGCACGACGCCGTCGTCGGCCGGCTCGCGGCTGGCCCTCTCCAGCCGCGGCCGGTGCCCGCCGGCGCGCTCCGCCGCTTCCCAAGGGCCTGCTCCCTTCCTCTCCCTCAACCCTCTCCTGGAGAGCCTCGCAGGCGCGCTTGCCTTTC
>NW_005198038.1:10775-15040 GCF_000372725.1 Emiliania huxleyi CCMP1516 | reverse complement strand
ACGAAAGGACTCCAAAGGTCACGATCACCTCCTTCCGCCTCGCCACCCTGCTGCAGGCTGGGCTGCGCACGCGGCCGTGTCTCGGCTATATCTCGGCTATATCTCGGCCCATCTCCTGCTGCAGGCTGGGCTGCGCGCGCGGCCGTGGCGCGCGGTCGTCCAGTCGATACTCACCCGTCCGCGACACGTCCCCGACATGTCCTGGACACGTCCACAGGCGCGCGGTCGTCGTCGACGAGTCGCACGCGCTCAGCTCACAGCCCAAGGGGTCGGACGCGCAGCAGACGGAGGCCGTCGCCGCCCTCGCGAGCGGCGTGCCGCACCTCCTCCTCCCTAGACACTTCCTAGACACTTCCTAGACACTTCCTAGACACTTCCTAGACACTTCCTAGGCGTGCCGCACCTCCTCCTCCTCTCGGGGACGCCCTCGCTCTCCAAGCCCTTTTGCCTCTGGAGGCAGATCCACATGCTCCGGCCTGGCCTGCTCGGTCCGGACAAGTGGAGCTTCGGCCGCGAGTACTGCGGCTCCGTGCGGCTCGGCACGGGCTACTTCGTCCCCCTCGGCGGAGGATGCCGCGACTGGGAGCTCAACTTGCTGCTGCGGCGTGCGGTGATGATCCGCAGGCGCAAGGCGGAGGTCCTGACCGAGCTTCCCCTCAAGCGGCGCCGCTGGCTGCGGCTCCCCCCTTTCCTCGCCGCGTCAGGACACGCCCACGACACGTCCGCGACACGCCCGCGACACGTCCCCACACAGGCTCCCCCTCCTCCCCCTCCTCGCGGCGTCAGAGCCCGGCGCTTCGCTCACCGACACGCTTTCGCTGGGAGAGAGGGCGGCGGGAGGGCAGCCCGACGCATCCTCGGCCGCCGCTGCCGCCGCCACAGCAGCACCGTCGGGGCGTGCGCTGACGGGCGACGGCGGCGAGGAGATCGGCGGCGGCGAGGAGGGCGGTGGCGGCGGCGAGGCGGGCAGCGGCGGCGAGGCGGGCAGCGGCGGCGAGGCGGGCAGCGGCGGCGAGGCGGGAAGCGGCGGCGAGGCGGGAAGCGGCGGCGAGGCGGGAAGCGGCGGCGCCTCCGCCCTTCCGGCGGCGAGCACGCACCACCAGGCGGCGAGCACGCACCACCAGGCGGCGTACGAGGCGCTCGCCATGCCGTCGCCACGACGTGCCGTGACGTGGCCACGACACGTCCGCGACACGTCCGTGACACGTCCCGCACAGGCGGCTGGCGTCGCAAAGGTGCCGGCGGCGCGCCGCTTCGTCGCCGACGCAATGAGCGCGCTCGAGGCGGCGGAGGCGTTGGGGGGGGACGTCGCGAAGCTGGTCGTGTTTGCGCACCACCGGCGGGTGCTCGACGGGCTGCAGGCCGCCCTCCACCGAAAGTACCCCCTCGTCCGCATCGACGGCAGCACGCCGCTCCCCGCCCGCCACCTCGCCATCCGCCGCTTCCACTCGGAGGCATCTCTCCGCCTCGCCCTCGTCTCGGTCACCGCCGCCTCGCTCGGCGTCGACCTCAGCGCGGCGTCACACTGCATTTTCGCCGAGCTTCCGCCGGACGCTGCGTGGCTCGCGCAAGCGGAGGACCGGCTGCACCGCAGGGGGCAGCGCTCCGCCGTCAACGTCACGATCCTGCTCGCGCACCTCGCCGCGGGCGTCGACGAAGGCGTTGCGAGGCCGTCTGCTGCTGCGGAGGGGGGGGAGGGAGAGGAGGAGGAGCAGGGAGAGAGCCTCGACGCAGAGCCTGCGGAGGAGCTTGCGGAGGCGGCGGCGGTGGGGGCGGCGCCGGCCGGGGATGAGGCCAGCGGGACGGCTGAGGAGAAGACTGAGGGGAAGACTGAGGGGAAGACTGAGGGCAGGGGCAAGGGCAGAGGCAAGGGCAAGAGCAAGGGCAAGAGCAAGGCCGTGCCGAGGCTCGACGGTGAGGGCCAAACGGCCACGGAGTCGCCCCGCCCCTCCCGCTCGCCGCCCGCTCCTCCTCGCGCCTCTGCCGTGGCGTGGGCAGGCACCGACGCGCACCTCGCCGCGTGCCGCTTCGACGCCTGCCGCTGCTAGATGCCCGACTTACTCCGACCTAGCACTCGAGAGGGCGCGTAGGCAGCGGTATCACCCCGCTGCTAGATGTATCACCCCGCTGCTAGATGTATCACCCCGCTGCTAGATGCCCGACCCGACCGCTGCGGAGACACCCCCGCTCGAGAGGCCGCGTCTTCAGCTGTCTCACCCGCACTCAAACCGCATTCCGCTGCACTCGCGCAGCCCCTGTGCTCACGCCCCGACTCTGGTGTCCTCGCTCTGCGAACGGCAGGCGCGACACGCGGCGGCGCTCAAGCAGAACGAGCGTGCCGTGCGACGCGTGACCGACGGGCCGACAGCCAAGAGCTCGACCCTTACCACTCAGTCGACCGCCGCCGCCGCCGCCGCCGCCCCTGCTTCTGCCGCCGCCGCCGCCCCCGTTTTTGCCGCCGCCTCCGCCCCTGCCGCCGCCGCCGCCCCTGCGGCCGCCCTCGCCGCTTCCGCCACAGAGGGGGAGCGCGCGGGAGACGCAGGCAACGGCGCGACGGCGGAGGACGACGCGGGAGGCGCGTGGGCGGGGGCGACGCACGGCTCAATCTGAACAGTCAATCACTCCTCCTTACGAGTCTGCAGGCGCGGGGCCGACTCACGCTGCGGACGCCGCCGACGACGCGAAGGCCGCCGCGCACACGCCGTGCGAGCCGTTGGCGTCGCTGCTGGCGACGCGGGGCAGGGCGCGGCTCTGCTTTGAATGCAGCAGCAACACCGGCCGCTACCACGTGTACGTCGCCCCACTCGCAGCGGCTGCGCCTCTGACTGCAGCTGCGGCGGCCGTGGGCACCACGCACAGCGCGGGAGCGGCGGGCGAGCAGAGGGAAGAGGGCGCTGGCGGCGGAGGCCAGGCCGTGTTTGGGACGCCGACCCCGTTTTGGGCGCACCACGCAAGCTTCGCTGCCGAAGATTTGCCATTGGCGGCGGGGGGGGGAGCGGCGGCGGGGGCGGCATCGAGGTCCGGCGATGGGGCGACAGCCAAGTGTCTGGAGGCTCTGGAGTGCCTTGCGCAGGGGGGTGCCGCCGCGTGCAGCGAGGCGAGGGTTCGGCGCGTGCTAGCCGACGCGGCGGCCGCATTTGCGACGCAGTGGCGGCTGTTGGCTGCGCCGGCGCGGCGTCGGCTTCGCGGGCGGCCGCTGGAGATGCTCCAAGTGTCGGAGGCCCGAGCTGTCGCAGCAGTGCAGATTGGGCGCGGAGCCGGCGGGGGCGAGGGCAAGGCGAGCGGCGGCACGCGAAGGAAGCGAGCGAGGGGCGTCGAGGAGCCGCCCTGTCCGCACGCAGCGAAGGCGTCGCCGGCGGGCGATGGTCGCGCGTCGCTGCCCGACCGCCCCACCCGCCGGTCTCGGCCGAGGATGGAGGCGTTGGGCCGGGCCCGCTCCCGAGGCCGTCGAGGGGCGGTCGGGGACACGTCCACGACGCGTCCTCCTTAGGCGGAGCAGGGCGCCCCTGCTGGCGTGCGGTGGGGCGTGGCGCGCGTGCCGCTAGGGAGGTGCAGCCTCGCGAGATCTAGCCGAGGTCTAGCTGAGATCTACAGATAGACTGGTGCAGCCTCGCCACCGCGCCTCAAGAAGTAGCAGCAGCGGACAGCGCGAGAGTCCCCAAGAGTACCCGAGAGGAGGGGTTCTGCGATGCTGTAGGCGCGACATGCCGCTGGCGGTGGGGGCGAGCGGCGAGCACGCTCTCTGTCTCGCCTGCTACGCGCCACTCCGCCGCTTCCCCACCGGTTTTGCTCTCGGGCCGGCGGCTGCAGATCCCGCCGCCGCCGCAGATCCCGCCGCCAGCGCCGCCGAGACCGCCCCAACCGCACCCACGGGCGCGTCCGCCGCATCATCAGCACGGTGGCCGACCGCGGCGCCGCTGTCGGACGCGGAGCTCTTTTGCAGCGGCGCGTGCCGCGGCGCGTTCGTCGGCCGGCGGCATGGCGGCGCGCTGCGCCGGCAGCTGCGCGACTTGGACGGGGCGAGGTGCGCTGAGTGCGACCTCGACGCCGCCGCGGTCGGGCAAGCATTGTGCGAGGCTCCTCCGGGGCCGCCGCGCGCCGCGCTGCTCGAGCGGCTCGCGCCCGCCGTGAGCCTGACCCACCCCACACACACACCGCTCTCCCGCCTCCCACTCCCACTGGCCCCACGCCCCCCTCCCACACCCACAACCACCCCTCTCCCTCCACGCTGCTTTCGTGACCCTCCCTTCAAGCACCCCCCCAGC
>NW_005198038.1:5826-10675 GCF_000372725.1 Emiliania huxleyi CCMP1516 | reverse complement strand
GAATTTTTTTTAAAGGGGGCGTTCCCCGGCGCTTTTTTTGGCCGGGGGCATGGGGGCCCGTTTCCCCGGCAATTGCGCGATTTGGAGGGGGCGAGGTGCCCTAAGTGCAACCTTGACCCCCCCCCGGTGGGGCAAACATTTTGGGAGGCTCCTCCGGGGCCCCCCCGCCCCCCCTTTTTTGAAGGGCTTGCCCCCCCCGTGAGCTTGACCCCCCCCAAACACACACCGTTTTCCCGCCTCCCATTCCCAGGGGCCCCAGGCCCCCCTCCCAAACCCAAAACCACCCCTTTCCCTTCAGGGGGTTTTTTTGACCCTCCCTTAAAGCCCCCCCCCCCCCTCCCCAACACCTTCCTTTCAGTCCCCCCCCCCCCCCCCCCAAGGTGGCCGCTGAGCCACGGCTGGCGGCGAGGCTGCTCGCGGCGCCCCACCTCGAGGGCCTGCTGTGGCACGCCGACCACAAGACGGCGGTGGCCGACGGCGGCGGCGAGTGCACCGTCGACAACATGCAGGTCCTCTGCGTCGCCTGCCACGCCGAAAAGACGAGGCGCGAGGCGCGCGGGCGGCGACTCGCGAGGCGTGAGGCTCGCACGGCGCGCGCCGAGGAGGCGGCCGACACGACGCCCTCCGCCAAGGTGGAGTCGCCGTACTTCGCGGCGGGCGGCAACGGCGCAGGGTCCCCAGCAGCGTCATGCCCCGCTCGCCGCAAAGAGGCGGCGGCGAGCGCGTGCGCCACTCCGCGGCGGCGAGCAACGAGGGCCTCTCCCTACTTCACCGCCTGATCCTGCAGTTGCACGAACGGAGCTCTGAGGGTCCGCGTTGCGCGTATCATGATCGTGGCCAAGAAGAAAATACCATGAGTCTTGCATGCGCCGCACACTAAACAGCGCACACTCCGCACACACCGACATGCAGACTGAGACTCTCGCGCGCCGAACCCGAAGCGCGCGACTCGTACATACAGAGGGGGTTCCAAGGGCCTCTCTCAGCCTCCCCCCGCGGTACAGGCTACAGCTCGGTTCCGGCAGGCGAGCAGGCGAGTCGGTGGCGTGGCGGCGAACGTCCCTTGCTCGGCCGGATCGCGACGGGATTCTGGACACTGGCGAGGATTGCGACGCCCGCGTCTGGCGCATACTAGAAGGGCTCCTCGTGCCAGACACCCACTGATGCCAGAGGGTCTCCTTACGGCGGCGGCGAATCAAAGCGATGCGCGGTACAGCTCAACCCCATTTGCGTCGCCGGCGTACCGGTACGTCCACTTGCCCAGCGGCGTGATCTCGACGGGCACCGTGACCCTGCCGAGTAGCGCGATGCCCTCTCCTTCTGCATACGAGAAGCGGCCGCCGGGTATGTCCGGATCTTTCTTGTCGCCGCCAAAGTAGAACCACCTGGTAGCGGGGGCGCCCCTGCCTAAGTAGTCCACTGGAAAAAACCTGCCTAAGTATAGTCGTACTCAGTGAAGCGACGACATTCCTGTCCCTGCCGAGCACTCCCATGTGTCGGACGGCGGTAGTGGCGGAGGCGACGGCGAGGCCGGCGGCGGCGGCGGGGAGGGCGGGGGCGAGGGGGGGGGCGGGGAGGGGGAGTCGAGGTTGGCCTTGTCGGGCAGGGGCGGCGGGGGCGGAGCCGCAGGGGGCATCGGCGGGTCTTGGGGAGGCAGCGGCGGGGATGGAGGCAAAGACGGAGCAGCTGGACTCTTGACAAACGGCCCGGAAGGCGGAGGGGTCGACCGGGCGGGCTGCCGCTCGGAAGGGGGCGACGGCGAGAGAACCTTCAGCGGAATCAGCACGCCGCCCACGACCGACAGGACGAGGACGCACACGCCGACGATGAGGGCGAGGGTCATCCACCGCCTGCGCCACCAGGTGGGCTTGGCGCTGAGGAGCCCCTCCGTGTTTGCGCCCCCGCTGTCGAAGGACGGCTCCGGACTCACCGCCGGTAATTCTAGGCTCAACTCTTGGGAGAGGCCAGAGGGGCCAGCATGCTCGACCATCCCCGGGAGGCCAGAGGGGCCAGCGGCGGACGTGACGTCCAACGAGGCCCCCGCAGCACCAGGCGCCGCCGCCGATCCCGCCGGAGGGACGTACGGGGCGCGGAGCGAGGAGGTCTGCGTGAGAGGCAGGACGGCGGGCTCCGGCGGCGGCGTGTCTGGCTCGGCCGAGCCGGCCCCCGCCCCCAGCCTTCGCCCCCAGCGCTCGGCCCTCGCTCGCCGCAGAGGATTTGGGGTCAATCGCTGCGCCGCTTCCGTGTCTATCCCGCAAGACCTCGGATGTCCGGTAAGCAGCCCAAATTCCAACACGTGTTTCTTTCCTTTCTGCTCGGTGGCTCTACTGTTTTCTGCACATCCTTTGTACGCTACGCGACAGCCCGTCGTCACATTGCTTACTGCTCGGGCGGCAGGCGCGTGAGTGCGAGCGAATAGTCCGAGATGGAGACCGATTTGCCCCCCGCCGCGAAGTAGAGCGGGTCGTTCGCGTTGAGGTACTCGACGAGCCTCAACCGGCCGCTCGCCGTGTCGGGCGACGTGGAGGAGAGGCTGAGGAGCACCTCGGAGTCGACGGTCAGAGGAGGAAAGTTGCGCGTGTCGCCCGCTACCTTGCGCCGCGCGAGGATGGTCCGCATGATGTCGGAGGATACAAAGGCGCCGTCCGCCGCGTCGGGCGCGGCGGCGACGCGCACCGAGTTGACAAACTGCTTTTGGACGATCGGGCCGGAAAACTCGACGTAGGTGCAGGAGAGGCCGGGCGCGTCGACGCCGGCCTCGTCGCAAGTCAGCGCCGACCGCACCACCGCCCGGCCGGCAAAGGCATCCAGCCGGCTGCGCGCGTTGAACGGGCGGTCCTCGACCGCACCGCCGCCAGGGGCTGGCCGCCAGCGCAGCTCGAGCGTGACGGGCCTGCCAATCTGCGATCGCGTCTGCGCGGCGGACGCCTCCGCCTCCGAGACGGGCCGGCCGGCGGCGCCGATGTACTGCACGCCCTGCGGCGTCGAGTAGCGACGCAGCGTCTGCTCGCACTGCCAGCGGCCGCTCAGCCAGCCGGGCACCTTTGGCTCGACCTTCCCGAGCGCCGGCGCCATGCTGGCCTGCGCAACTAGAGGCGTGTCCAGCCGGGTCTGCAGCTCCGCGTAGTCGGCTGCGAGCGCCGCGAGTGGACGCGTGGGCACAACGAGGGACGCAGCACCAGCACCAAAGACGAGTGCGCGGCGGCCGACGCACTCGGGTGGCGAGAGGTAGGCGGAGAGCACGAGCGCAAGCGATGCAATCATCCTGGCGAGTACCGGGTAGGTAGAGACCACGCCTCACTTTTTCACATTTTGGACTAGAGTTAGGCCCTTGAAGGGCCCCGCCCCCAATGGGGGCGGGGTTGAATGGGCTAGCGCTGGCGTGGCGTTGACATGAGCACGAAGTTGCTAATGTGGGTAGACGAACAAAAAGTAGGGTTGAATTCGTCCACGTAAGGCTTGGGGAGTGCTTGGGGTGGCCTCAGGCATCCCCAATGGAGTCGCAGCGGTGCCCCAAAAGCAGCTTTTAGCGATTGTCGAACCTCGAAGCCTGTTCGTTTGAAGAAAGGCACACGCGGTACTATCGGGCCACCGGTGTCACGTGGTGTCGGGTCACCAGTACTAAACAAAAATTCGACACTTTGAGGGGTGAGAGCATGCAGTATTGTGGCATATCATGTCACATAAGGTCAAGCTTGACCGCAGAAGCATCAAGAAGCGGATACTCCAGCTCGACTGTGCCGGCAACGCCGGCCGGCTGCCAGCAGCCGTCGCGGCCCGTGGCGTGCTAGTACAGCTAAAGAGTACGCGGAGACCTCCGAGCTCCGTGTGGGGGCCCGTGAACATCTTTAGCTTGTGAGCCAGGAAAAGGGTTTGAATTCGTCCACGTAAGGCTTCGCCTGGGGACTGGTTGGGGTGGCCTCAGGCATCTCCAAGGGAGTCGCAGCGGTGCCCCATAAGCATCTTAGCGATTGTCGAACCTCGAAAAGTGCGTTCGTTTGAAGAAAGGCACACACGGTACTATCGGCACGGTACTATCGGGCCACCGGTGTCGGGTCACCAGTACTAAACAAAAATTCGACACTTTGAGGGGTGAGAGCATGCATTCTTGTGGCATATCATGTCACATAAGGTCAAGCTTGACCGCAGAAGCATCAAGAAGCGGATGCTCCAGCTCGACTGTGCCAGCAACGCTGCCTCCGCGGCCCGTGGCGTGCACCAGAGAGAGAGAGAGAGGTCGAGTCCGCGTGGCTCAGGCCGGCCAGAAGGTGTGTGGCGACGGCACCGTGGCAGGAGTGCGGAGAAGAGCTCGCCGAACGCGAGCAGCGGAAGGCCGAAGTGTGCCAGCGCAAGAGCCTCGCGAACGGGTGCAGAAGGAGCTCGCCGTGACACGATGCCGGGCGGTGGTGGTGCTCTGGCGGCTGTGCACAGTGGGAAACGTCAGGCTGCAACAGGGCAGCACGATGGTCGTGCCCCGCTGCAGCCTGGCCTGACATGCACAGGGCGAACAGAGACGGGACTATCGCCTGGCGCTCGTCTGGGCAAACTTTGACCGCCGCCCGGCTCGCCACGAGCACGCAGCGACAAAATGATGACCGTGTCGAAGTTGAGGCTGGTCGAGAGGAAGAGGCTGCCGTGCGAGCCGGCAACTGGCTGGCTCGGCGTGGACAGCCGGCGGCGACTTTTCGCCGAAGAGCGTGCCTGCCGAAGAGCGAGTCTGACTCAAAGTGCACGGAGTGGGCGCCGCCGACCGTCGGGAGGAGTCCGATGGGTGCCAGGACGATCCAGAGAGCGATGAAGGCGCAAATTGCGCCGCCGAAAGTGGCGGTAGAGGCCAGGCCGTGCGCGT
>NW_005198038.1:0-5396 GCF_000372725.1 Emiliania huxleyi CCMP1516 | reverse complement strand
CCCTCCCATTTAAAAAGAGAACTTCCAAGGGGCGCAATACAACCCCGGGGGAGCAATGAACCGAAAAAGAGTCCGCCCTCAAACTTAGAAGTAGCGTTCCCCCTCGGGCGGACAACATGGCAGAACAAACCCTGCAGCTTTGTTATCCAGGACGGGGCGCGACCAAATTGAACAGGAACCGCGCAAAAGGGGAAGACCCCACCCCTCCGGGGAAATTAAGGCCTGCAACCGCCCCGGAAAGGAGGAAAAAGGGGGCCTTGGGGAGAATCCGGGCCCTGCCCCCCCCCCCCCCCGAGGGGAGACGAGAGCTAGGCCCCCCCCCACGAGCGGGGTGGACGGCCGACGCGTGGAACCGCGGCTGGAACGGCCGCATGGGCAGGGGGCATCCCCCGAGGCCCCACCCCAGGAGATGCGGCGGCCGGCACCGCCATCAGGCCCGCCCCCACCAACACCACCCCCGCCCCCGCCGCTGGAGCGACCGCTGGGTCGAGGGGCCAACTCTGAGGCCCCATACCAGGCGGTGCGGCCGCCAGTGCCGCCACTGTTTCCGCCACCCACGCTGCCACTTCCGCCCCCGCCGCTGGAACGGCTGCAGGGTCGTGGGGCCGCCCCAGCGGCTCCACACCAGGCGCGTTGGCCGCGAGGGCCGCCACCGTGCCCGCCACCCCCGCCTCCGCCTCCACCCCCGCCGCCGGCGGAGCCGCCACCGTGTGGCCCCACTCGGAATAATCAGAGGGATCCGGAGCCGCCCCACCGGAGGCTGGAGTACCCGAGAGGAGGAGCTGGGGGAGGGGAGTCGCCGCAATACGATAACGGACCCGCCGGCGAACCGGAGGGCCGTGGCCGGAGGGCCCCGGGGGGGGCTTGGGGTCAACTCTCGGAGGAGGTGAGAGTCGAGCTGACTCGGCCTCTGAGAGTGGAACCGGGCCGTGTGAGCCCACCAGGGGTAGACCCGTCGCGGCGTTGGATAGACCGCCGTGACTTACGACAAAAGGGACCGCGCCTTCCCGAGTTTAGTGAGGAGCAGGAGGAAGGGGAGGGCGAGCCGAGAACGATAGAGAGGCCACGGGTGCGGGCGCGACTCGCTGACCGGGGAGAGCCGGCCCGACCTCCCGGAGAGGAGTGGCGACGAGTGATGCCGCCGCCCTCACCCGGGGAGTCGGGCGTGGGATCGCCGGAGGCGGAGTCGACAGGATCAGGCAGAGAAGACGAGACGGCGGCGGGGCCGCAGCCGAAAAAGGCTAGGAGGGGAGGCCGGGCCCCGCGCCCGTCGCACAACTATCGGGATGCGGCCAGGAGGAAGGACCGAGAGGTGGGGGAAGACGCCCCGGAGTGAAAGTTGGGAGACCTCGAAGAGGGGTCCGGTGTGGTGAGGTGCCGGGTGTGGATGGGCGTCGAGTCCGTGTCGAGTGTTTACTAGCTCCGAGTAGAGGGGGCGTTCTGCTGCTAGGGGAAACCTGGAGCGCGGAGCTAACCCTCGGAGACCCGTGTTTACTTTAAGGCCCTTGCCCTGCGAATGCGCACCCCCCCCTAGCTAGGGGTCAGGGCTCTCTAGCCCGTAGCCCGATGCCGATCATCCGGCTCGCTGGGTGCGCTTCTCAGCTCCCCGGCCCTGGATGTGAGGTTGATGACTGCACTCCAAGTGCTCCAAGTGCAACCAGTAGGAGGCCCGCGCTTGCCCCCGTGCCGCCGGGTGCAACCTGTCCTATACGAGAGAGGAATCCCTGGGACCCTGTCGTGAGGTGAACCCTGCCCAGCCCCCCTCCGTGTCGCGATGCGCTCCCCGCTCCCGTTCCCCGGTGTCCCTGATCGTCCTTACAAGATCCTGCTCGTGCAGGTGGGGACCCTGTCCTTCTCCCACCCCTCGTTTGGCGTGTCCGTTGTATTTATTTATTTATTCAATGATAGGGATCCGTCTGGAAAAAGGATGCTCGAGCCCCCGGCGAGGGCTTGTGCTGTGATTAGCAGGCGTGGTCTCTACTCGCCAGGCAATCATCGACCCGTGCCACAAAAAGTGTTTCGAGAAATTCCACGATGATGGACCCGCTCGGAATAACCTGGGGGATCCGGGACCGCCCCGCCGGCATATACTGCGACTGTCGCGCTGTCGCGCCGCAGATGTTTGAGAGTGCGGAGTTTAAAAAGGTCCTGCCAGGCGCCCGTCTCCGCGGCACACAGAGCGGGAGATAGTCAATAGATGTGACTGGATTGTGTCCAGCCGCGGTTGCTCAATAGTGTACATAGGGAAGCGACCAGCAGGGACGAGACGCGCACACTCTCTCCTCGACTCCACATATGCACACACTCGCTACAAAAAAATCCACAGGCTCGCCTGAGACGGCAGACGTCCCTACTACATCACATTGCAGTAGCTGCCGGCGTCTTCCGGGTTGTAGCCCCGCGTAAGCCGCTCGATGGGCACGTCGTGCTCGAGCGTCCCAGCAACATCGACAACGTACTGAATCGCGGGGAAGCTGCGCTTGATTGCGTGGATTTTGCCAAACCGCGGCGCATCGCTAGCAGCGTCGAGCACCACCTCCTCGCCCACCTCGCACGGCACATCGCAGGCGAGGCAGAGGCTCTCGCGCTTCACGTCGTACTCCACAGTGCCCTCGTGCACACGCTCCGACAGTTCGATGGCGTAGCCAGGAGGGAGGCCGCGGGAGAGAGCGATGATGCGGCCGAATCGCTGTTTGCAGCCGGGGCGGGGATCGTCGGAGCCTCTGTCAACGCAGACCTCGTCGCCGATTTTGAGCGTCTCTAGCGACATGCCCGAGAGAGCGGCAAGCGATACCAGCGCTCTTGGGGCGGCGGGCGCACAGAGAAATAAAAGAATTTCCCCCGCGAGGTCAAGAAGCTGCCCCCCCCCCCCCGAAATTCTGAGGAGCCGCGCAGCGCCTAGGTATGTCTTCGACTATTTTATGGCTATAGGTATGAGTGTGGTGGTGGGCGCGCGAGGCGGAAATTTTTCTTCTGGCGGCATGAGCAGTACCCCAGCACGCAGCAGCCAAGCACCGCGCCCATCTCGCGCCCCCACCGGCACCCCGGGGCGCGCGCCCGCCATGGCGCCCGCGCTCGGGGTCTGAGCCGCCGGGGCCCATTTTTTTCGTTGTGTGTGGCTCTTACGTACATTCCCGTAGGAGGACTCTGCTGACAGAAAGAAAGAAAGAAAACACACAACCCAAGGGAGGGATGGGAGAACGGCACGCCGCCACCACACAGGGATTTTAAGGAGAGGAGTGTGGTGCGCTAGCCGTCGCCCACCCTGGGGAGTCTGCCTCTTCGTATCTCTTTTCGCAGTCTCTCGCCGCTTCTCGCTGCCACCTTCATGCCACCTCGCGGCCGTCCCACTCTCGTCGGTCTCTCCCTTGTCACTTCCTCCTCTGTCGCGTCGTTCTCTTCTGCCTCGTCCTGCGACGCCGCCGCCTGCCGGTCCCTTGTTCTCGCGGCTTCTTTCGCCTTGCGCAACTCCGTCCTCCTCGCGGCGTATCCTGGCCCCTCGAGTCTATCAAGCTCCCCTCGCGCAAGGACCACATTTCTGACTCCCACGGACTCTGCTAAAGAAAGAAAGAAAGAAAACAGACAACCCAAGGGAGGGATTCTGCTGACAGGGTTTGCGAGGAGGACGGAGAATTTTTTTGGAGGCCTTTTTCGGCGGCTGGGCGTCGCCCTCGGGAGCGCCTTATCCGGCAGCCCCAGGCCGCGCTCACGGCAGCCTCTTCACGTAGTGGTTGGAAGGGCAGCGCTCGGCAGCAGACCGTCCGCTCACCTTGTCAATGAGCTCTTCGCGAGGCTCCGGGGCGTGGGACGCGAGTCGGCGAGCGAATTCAGAGAGTGCGGTGGCAGCATGCGACTTCCGCGAGGACTTTGCTCGGAGGGCGTCGTCCGAGAGTGCGGTCGCAAGTCTGCGAGAGACCGCTGATGCTCGCCGAGTGATATCGTTCCTACCTCTCATCACCCTGCCTGCTGTCATCATGGCGGCACGGAGAGCACCACAGCGATACAGGGTGCCCGTGTTTGTAGCGAGCCTGGTCACCTTCAGCATCGTGTCAAACGTGATGTATAATACACGGCGAGGTGAGGAGTGAGTGTGAGCTGTGAGGGACGGCGCAGCGAGGGCTGCTGGTGGCTGAGACTTCATTGCGTCAGAGAGCCGTCCCCGTGTGTACACGGATGACTGTGAAAATCGTAACATTTTCTAACCCGACTCCCGAGCCACCGTACGAGGTGTGTGAGAGAATTGAGTTCGGCAGTTACATGCGTGTTCGAGTGTGAGACGTGAGACCACTCAGTGAGAGAGACCCCGACAGCGCGACAGCGACACAGTCACAGACAGGGAGCAAAGATTGAGAGCGGAGTAGACTGTCCTGCAGAGCGATACATCGTCTCATACCGACAGATTAAATCCGCTCGCGATCTCTGGGAGTGCTCTCCACAGCAGCACGTCCGACGAAGAGAGAACCTCCTGCCCAAGCGGTCGCCCGCGCGCGCGCGTGAGCGCTGGCCACGCACAGTCGTTCTCTCGCGAGGTAGAGGAATTTTAGCAATACCAAACAACTCTAACACTCACACATCAATTGTCCCGTGAATGTCCTTCATCTACACATGCGCGACGCCAGAGTTGTCAGACGCAACCCAAAAGGCAGACTCTGCGGGTACCCAGACTCTGCCCGCACCAGGCCTAGCTAGCGCGCAGCGGTGGCGACGATGCCTGGCTGCGGGGCCGCGTCCATTGCGTAGCGGACGCGGCTCTCGATGTACCGCCGCCGCTCACGCGGCCCCTCCAGGCGGTGCCACTCAAAGTATGGAACCTATGCACACGCGGGGCGCCGTGCGATGGGGCGTGCTCTCTCACAGCTCGCTGGGCGGTGCTGCTCGAAAGTGGGGTACGTTTATCACGCGCCAACCGGCCGCCATCAGCTGGCGCCGCTTGAGCAGGGTGGGGCCGCTCGGCACTTGCTGGCCCAGCAGGTCGAGGGAGCAGCAAAAGTGCGTCGGGCCGTCGACCTACGCGCCCCAGCACGCAGTGTCACCACACCCCGTGCTCGGCGGGGCGGACTGCGGTGGGCGGACTGCGGGAGCCGCCTCGACTGCGATTCGCATCGCTCGCGACGCAAAGTCGAGTGAGTAGAGGGTCTGCGGGTCGATGATTTCGCTCTCAAAGTCGTCGCACGACTCGTGGAGCGTCCTCCCGACGGCGCATTGCAATTCCGACACCGTCGTGCATCCCATCGCGATTGCGTCGCGGCACGCCTGCTGCAGCTTGGCCGGGAGAATCGACTGCGCCAGCCTCGGATCCTGTCACGGATGTGTCGCGGACGCGTCATCGGATGTACCGTCGGTGTGCCGGGGAGGCTACCAGGCAGAGGGTGGGCCGACGGAGCAACGGGCGCTCG
>NW_005198039.1:0-1598 GCF_000372725.1 Emiliania huxleyi CCMP1516 | reverse complement strand
TCTTTGTTTGTTTGAGTGTGTGCGTGTGTGTGTGGGTGGGTGGGGGGGGGGGGGGGGGGGAGAAAGAGAGAGAGAAGAGAAGAGAGAGAGAGAGAGAGAGAGAGAGAGAGAGAGAGAGAGAGAGAGAGAGAGAAAGAGAGAGAGATCACAACGAGTCCCAGCGCTGGTTGGACATGCGCGTCGGCTCGCCCGAGGACTGCTATCGCGACCCTCCCGTCGTGCCGCATCCTCCGACGAGCTCTGCAACCGAGGAGAGCGAGGGTGCGCCTCCCCTCACTGCTGGCCTGGCTGCGCACCGCCCCACAAAGCACCCCCTGGAGCATCTCTACAAAAGTCCAAGTGCAAGGGCGAGACCTTCTCCAAGTCGTCAACACGCCCGGCGGCTCCGGCAAGACTTTAGCCTTGGCCACCCTCCTTGCGGAGCAGGAGGAGATCCGCTCTCGGTCGGCAATGTGGCAGCTAGTCGAGGGACTCGGGTAGTTGTGACCCCCCTGAGTGAGGACAAGAGAGAGAGAGCTTTTGTGGTGTTGGTGTACGCAATAACGGGACAGGGCGCAGCTCATGCCAAGAGCTAGAAGGGGAGCTAGAGAGAACTCCGACCCCTTTTGCGCAGCAACACCTTAAACTTTTAGGCCCTCCAAATTCGGGTCGGAGCGTAGCGGAGTGGGCCCCGAGTTTGAAAAGGGCGACGGACGCTTGCGTCCTAGCCTCCAACAACGCCTCCCCGGCGCAGAGGGGCCCCCGGAGGGATGCACAACCGACCCCTTCTCCCCTTCTTGTATGCTTTGCGTCGATTCCTTTTCGCGTGATACCCTTCCTCCGCCGGCTTGGCTAGCCTCTCGAGCCCCGCCGAGAGGAAGGTGAGGGCCATGTGCGTCGAGAGGAGAGGCAGGATGAGCGGGTCCCACGCGGTGCGAAACGTGTTCATCACCGCCTCGTCGTGCGCGCCAAACTGGAGGCCGACGCCGGTGAGGAACCTGGCGCACGGGGCGGGCGCGAGGCCGTCAGGACGGGCGGGGGTATGCCAAGCTGCGGGAGGGGCGCGGCGCGGCCCACCAGGCAAAGAACAGGATGATGACGAAAAAGTTGAAGGTGAGCACAGTGCCGAGGGTGTTGATGACGCGCGCGAGCGGCGTCGCCTCCTCCTCCTCCTGCAGCTCAGCCGCGGCGCCGCCAGCCAGCCTCCTGTCGGCCAGCCCACGCTCAGCTTTGAATTGCGCGAGGTCGCTCTCGAGGCGGGACAGCTTGGCCCGCTCGCCCGAGTCACTCAGGTCAACAAAACCCGCCGCGTCGTCCCCAAACTTTGCGCGCACACGCCGCGCCTTGCTCGTCACGTACGGGTTGGTCTCGGGTGTGACGAAGTTACCGAGCAGGCTAGGCTCGGCCAGTGCTGGCGGCGGCGACAGCGGCGGTGGCGGCAGCGGCGGTGGCGGTGGCGGCGGCGGCGGCGAAGAGACGGCGCTCACCGTGGCAGGGAGCTGCACGGAGAAGCTCTGGCCCGGCGCGACGCCTTCCGGCACAACTACCTGGCACTGGGCTCCGCGTGGAGGCTGAATGAGCAGAAGGTCACCAGCAGCCTTGCCTTCCGGCAGGACGAC
>NW_005198040.1:0-1598 GCF_000372725.1 Emiliania huxleyi CCMP1516 | reverse complement strand
GTCCGTTTTCTTTCTTTTTAGGCACGGGACTGGCGCGCACTGGCACTAACACAGGTACACCACGGGAGCCGCCTAACTAACTAAAAGCGACTCCTGCGAAAGAATTGCAAAATCTTCACGCACACCTGGGCCACAGGACTGGCACGCGACTGGCACACATGCTGTGGCGCGTTGCGACCTGTGCCTTTATCTCCCATCCCTCCCTCGCGCCTCGGGGGTCCTCGGAAATCTATTCTTCCTTTCTCTTTTGCACCAGTCCATGGCCTCCGCCAGAGAGACGGCTAACCTCGAAATCTGCACCTTGGATGGCTGCGCTCCCTGTTTCGCAGCCATCCGTGCTAAGGATGGCTGGGAAACAGGGAGCCACGAAGACACACACCAGCTTGAGGCGCCAACAGACAGACAATAACATCGTCGTACGATCGAGGTCAGTCACAGTGTCACTGTTTCTTGGCTGAGAGTTTCTGCAGCTCAACCGGCGCCGCCTTGGCCCACCACCACCGCGTGGGCCGGGACGCAAGCGCGCACAGCGCCTCGAGCGCGCACCGCACGGGGCCATAGCGCGGGAAGACGAGGCAGTCACTCAGCACGCACACCAGCGCCACACCGCCGGCGAGCGCGACGACGGGGATGGTCGGCACGTGGCACCAGCGCGTCTGGCAGTAGGTGAAGAGGAGGCAGGGCAGCCAGTGGCCAGCGCGCGTGTGCAGCGCGCGCAGCGACCACCGCGCAAGCCGACGCGCCGCGTCGCGCCACCCAGCCGCCGTGCGGCGAGTGCAGCACCCCATGCCCCGCGCCCCTCCCGCGCCGTCTTGCTCCTCGTCGGGCCGGAAGAGCTCCGCCCACGTGATCCAGCGGTTGGTGATGAAGGCCAGCCGCGCGGAGAGCACCACCGACGAGACGCACATGAAGCGGACGCCTACCGGCCGCGCCTCCGCTGTGAGGCGGTGAGGCGGTGAGGCGGTGCGGCGGTGCGGCGGTGAGGCGGTGAGGCGGTGAGGCGGTGCGGCGGTGAGGCGGTGAGGCGGGCAGGCTGAGGCGGGCAGGCTGAGGCGGACAGGCTGAGGCGGGCAGGCTGAGGCTTAGGCCACCGCCGTGAGGAGGGCAAGCTCGGTGGCCTAAGCCGCGGGGGGTGGGTGGGGGGGGGGGGGGGGGGGCCCCCAAATCCCCCGGTTTCTTCTCCTCAAAGGGGAACCCCAGGGCCAAGGTTATTAAAAAACCCTGCACCCCGCCCGTGAACCCCCCCCGGAAAAGGGGGGTGCCCCAAAAAAGGCTTTTTTGCCCCACGGCGAGCGGGTCCCAAATCTAATCCTCCACGGCGTAAGCCAACCCGGTGAGGAAAAACGTGCCCTTCCAAAAAACCATGTACACCGGGGCCGTCGGGTCCCGCCCCCAGGCGTAACGGTTTTGCACCATCCACCCCTCGAGGGGGCCCCCCGTCATCCCGTGTTTGTAGTAAACCCCCTTCTTCGTCCTCCAAAGGAGCCCCCTCCAACGGACCCCGTGCGAAAAGAACAACGGCCTTCCAACGGGCGGCAAAAGGCCACCCTCAAGGAAGGCCGAAGGCGGCTCCAACCCATTCTCAGGGGGGGTAGGGG
>NW_005198041.1:0-1598 GCF_000372725.1 Emiliania huxleyi CCMP1516 | reverse complement strand
GGTGGCGCCGGTCGGAGGGCGACAGCACGCCGCGCAGCGTGCGCGGGTACGAGAGGCACGGGCAGGCCATGGCGGATGAAGGCAACTCGCTGCTGATCCACGCCGCGCGCTCTCGCTGGCGACTCTCGCCGCCTCCGCCCTCGCCGCCCCTGTAGAGTGCGATTTCTTTTTCTCGTCTTGTTGCTGCCACGGGGCTGCCTGTGTCGAGTGTCGTCGCTCACGGGTCACGCTGTGTCGGCTGGATGCTCGCACAGTCTCACCCTCCACAGCCGATGGCGGTGTCTGGAGCTGGGGCTATGGTGACGATGGCAAGCTGGGCCACGGCCCGCGACGGCAGACCTAGCTTCGACTAGCTGCTGCCCAAGAAGACGAAGGTCGAGGCCTTTGCTGGCCAGCGCGTCGTCGCTACGGCTCTATGTGTCGGCAAGGGGACGACCACAGCCTTCTAGACACAGTGGCCTTCTAGACACGCACCCAGCCACTTGTGTGGTGCGTACTCGAGCGGCTCTCGTGTGACCGAGGGCTCGCAGCCACGGGCGACGTGGTTGAGCGCGGTCGACGCCTTGAGGGTGAAGCGTCCGATGTTATGTTACGTTAGGAAGTATTCATTCTTGATACGAAACCACGACGACACACACCAGTCGACTCGCAAGTCGCATCGGTTGCCTCCATGAACGGCGGAGCTATCTATTCTCGCACACACACACACACACACACACACACACACACACACACACAGAGAGAGAGAGAGAGAGAGAGAGAGAGAGAGAGAGAGAGAGAGAGAGAGAGAGAGAGAGAGAGAGAGAGAGAGAGAGAGAGAGAGAGAGAGAGAGAGAGAGATAAATAAATAAATAAAACGGGCACGCCAAACGAGGGGTGGGAGAAGGACAGGGTCCCCACCTGCACGAGCAGGATCTTGTAAGGACGATCAGGGACACAGGGGAACGGGAGCGGGGAGCGCATCGCGACACGGAGGGGGGCTGGGCAGGGTTCACCCACACGACAGCGTTCGGCCGGGGCGTCCTGGGCGGGCAAACGCCCGCCCCGGCGGCCGACTCTGGGATTGTAGGTCGAGTCTTGGTGGTACGGAGACGGTCACGAGACGGGACGGACGGGACCTCCGGACTCTAGGACGACGCCACGGGACTCTAGGAGAGAGAGTGTGAAGGGAGTCTGGCGGGGCTTTGGGCGCGTGCTCGGGTGCTGGAGGTCGGTGGCTGGAGCCAACCGGACCGCGTCCGTTGCGCAGGGGAAAGAGTGAATCGCAAGCGGTGTGCGAGAGAAAGGCGGGGATGAAGATTGCGAGCATTTAGCGGATGAGGTGGATAGCGTGTTGGGGGTTCCAAAGGGCTGTTCGTGAACAGACGACGCTGCCACGTTCGGCCGGGGCGTCCTGGGCGGGCAAACGCCCGCCCCGGCGGCCGACTCTGGGATTGTAGGTCGAGTCTTGGTGGTACGGAGACGGTCACGAGACGGGACGGACGGGACCTCCGGACTCTAGGACGACGCCACGGGACTCTAGGAGAGAGAGTGTGAAGGGAGTCTGGCGGGGCTTTGGCCCGACGGACAGGGTCCCAGGGATTCCTCTCTCGTATAGG
>NW_005198042.1:0-1599 GCF_000372725.1 Emiliania huxleyi CCMP1516 | reverse complement strand
CATGCACTTCTGCGATCCCAATCAGCTCATCGCAACGAAGCAGCGCAACAAGCTGGCTGCTGCCAACAAGGCCCTATGCTACCTCACGCGCGGATCGTTCAAAGAGGACCAGCATACACAGGCTTCTCTGACATGCGTTTGTTTGAGCTTGAGGCTATTTGTGAGAACTATTTGGCTAGATGTCGCCGAAGTGCGCTCAAGAAGCAGCAACGAGAATCGGAAGAGGAGGATGCTGAGGCGGCGATTGCTGAGCATGAGGAGGATCGATCGCCCGCCGCGCAGGCGAAGAAAATTTGGGCGCGAGCGCCGTATATCGGGTGCCATGGCCGACTTAGCCGGTGTAAGAGGCTCCCGCTGATCTTAGACCGCGTAAGCACTCCAGCGTGGCTAGCCACACTTAGACCCGTTAAGCCGCGAGGCTCAGAACTTAGACTACTACCCAACCAGTGGTTTAGAAGCCGCCGCAGCTGCGGTCTCAGCGCCTCGGCGCCTCGGAAGCGGATCGAAGGGATACCAAAGCTCTCCGCCGCCGCCACGTTGGTCGCACTGTCGTCCACGAAGATCACGTCCTCCGCGCCCCTGCCCACGGCGGCGCAGGCGGCGCGGTACGCCTCGGCGCTCGGCTTGCGCACACCCTGCTCGCCAGAGACAAACGCCCATGGCACGTTCTCCGAAAGGCCAACAGCCTCCTCGACGAGTGGTGCCCACGGCGCTGGGTAGTTGGAAAAGGCGGCCAAGGGCACGCCCGCCGCCGCGAGCTCAGAGGCGAGCTCTCGCATCCCGGGCAGCCACGCATACCGCTCTTGCAGGTATCTCCTCACTGCTCCTCCGTCGACCGGGCGGCGGTCGCAAAAGTAGGTTGCAAAGTGCTGCTCCTCCGTCAGCGCGCCCGTCTCGAACTGAACAAACGAGTCCTGATCCTTGATGGCAAAGAGCGCCTTGATGCCTCCATCGATGCCGAAGAGGTCCCTCTCGAAACCGCCAAAAAATGGGTCGGCGACCAGCGTGTCCATCACGTCGAAGAGCACGACCTTGGAGGCGCCGCCGGGGCGCGACTGGAAGCGTGCGGTGGGCGGGAGCGAGCCGAGGCGGTCCTTCATGCTCCCGCGATTGGCCTTGCACTCCTGCGCTAGCGACTGCAGGTACGCCGCGCCGACGTGCTCCGTGACGTACTTGCCGTCGAAGCAGGAGCACTCGAGGCCGCGGATGGACCAGGGCCGCCTCCTCCAGGATGGAGGTCGTCGATCTCTGCGTGCGAGCGGGAGGAGAAAAGCTGATGCCGCAAGTGCTCCAAGTCCGTTCTCTCGAGAGGCGTGAGATCTGAGCCGAGACCTGTGTTGTTTAGTGCGACGGGGAGAGAGGAAGCTGGAGGCGAGGGCGGCGAGGTAGGTGGCGGCGACGGCAGCAAGGATGGGGGTGGGGGTGAGCTAAGGGCGGTGTGGCGGCGAGGGCGGCGGTGGAGACGGTGGTGACGAGGCTCGAGGGTGGCGGCGGCGGTGACGGAGGCGGCAATGGCGGCGGGGCGGCGGCGGGGGGCGGCGGGGGGCGAGGGCAAGAGCGGTGGCATGCCGGCCCGGCCCCGCGAAGGTTGGCGGTCGT
>NW_005198043.1:0-1599 GCF_000372725.1 Emiliania huxleyi CCMP1516 | reverse complement strand
ATTGATTATTCACTCATTAATTCCTTAATTGCGTACCGTATTCCGGGTAATCTTAATTATTAATCATCGGGCGGGGCGCGGCGCGGCGGCTGCGCGAGGCGGCGGCGCGGCGCGGCGGCGGGCGGGGCGGAGCGGGGCGGCGAGACCATCTGCAGTTACCGGGCCTCTGGTCATTGGAGAGCAGCAATGGTCGCGCCGCCCTCGACTCAAAAGGGGCTGCCTTCCACACGTCGCTGCTCAGGCCGGGGGAGGAGGGGAGACCTCCCGTTCCTCGCGGAACGGGAGCAGGCCCCTCCTTGCCCGGTCTGCGGAGCAGGGCGGTGGTCGTGCCATCTCCGCTTCACAACGACCATGCCGCAATCGTCGCCGGCGCGCGACACGTTCCCGTAGGCCGGACTGTCCTGGTCGAGAGTGTGTGCCGCTGAGGCGGGACCACTCGGGGACAGTGCCGACGGGACGCGGCTCGAAGGGTGTGGCTCCGCAGCGCGGCTGGCACTCGTCGCAGAGGCCTCACCTTCGAAAAGTCGGGCATGGCTCTACCCGCAACTCTCTTGCTAACACGCGCGCCCCGCCGAAACTGTGGTGGGCGCGCTGCGGCCGCACGTCTACCTACGTCATAGTGCCACGACGTGCGGCCTAGATTTAGCACATGCGCCTCAGCTTGCATACACTCATACATTGGAATGTCATCGCCTGTGAGTGCGAGAAGGGCTAGCTGCAGGCAGCTAGCCCATGAGGAGCGCGTCCATAGACACCTCACTAGACCCCACATACGGTCTCGTCCGTGCCTCGCAGGCCGGTGAGATTGCTAGAGGTGGAGCAAGCTGCTCTAGCCTCACATATCACTTCCTGTCGTCTGTTGTTTGAGTTGTGCCCTTGTTTGTGCCCTTGGCACCGTGGAGTGCTGGGGGGGGCGACAGGGAGGATGTGGCCCTGAGTTATGTGTACGCCGACTCAGGGTGTGTGGCAGCCAGCTGGCTGTGTGTCTTGTGAGCTTGTTTGTGTCTGTGTGTCGCTCGTGCGTGTCGTCATCATCTGTCTAGCGTCCACCCATACCGCGTTGGTGTCCAGTCCGAGCCTGGCTGTTCTTCACCTTACTACCTACCTACCTACCTACGCGCTGCCCACGCACCGTGAAGGCCGTCTCGTGAGTCGGCGATCCGAGCCCTGTTCATAGCAAAAAGTGTGAACGGCGCCTCTTCACACCACGTGAGCGCCGTCCGGCGCCTTCTCACCGCCCCAAGGGCGCTCCGCGCCGTGCTCTCAGCGCCGAGCGTGCAGCGCAGCACACACGCGACACGCCCCTTGGACGACGGCTGATGAATCGGCGTCTCGAGCCCTATCCGAGTCGAAAAGTGTGAGAACCGTCTCTTCACACACCTCGAAGCCGCTAAGTGTTTTTCGCCGTCAAGCCGCTCTAGCGGCGCTGCGCGCCGCGTTGAGAGCGCGGCGCGTGCGGAGGAGCACGCGCTGCGCACGCACCGCGAAGGCCGTCTCGTGAGTCGGCGAGCCGAGCGCTGCATAGCAGAAAGTGTGAACGGCGGCTCTTCACACACCGCTACACAAGCCCGTTCGGCGCCGTCTCGGCCGCCCAAGGGC
>NW_005198044.1:0-1599 GCF_000372725.1 Emiliania huxleyi CCMP1516 | reverse complement strand
GTCATCGGGAGGTAGAAGAAGAGGTGCAGCAGCGCGAGCTTCACGTGCGGCCAGACGAACGAGAAGCCAAAGAGGACCACGGCGCCCGGCTTGCCGTACTCCTTGGTCACGTTGGCCGTCGAGATGGACTCGGCGGGCTCCCCGGGCAGCGGCTCAATCTGCGAGGGTGGAGATCACGTGGGTGAGCGAGACGGCGCCGCCGCGACTGTTGGGCACCCTCTTCTGCCGAGAGCGTGCCGCGGCGCCGGTCCGTGCACGCGCTCTCCTCTCCTCTCCCCTCTCCGCACCGGCTCTCCGCACCGTCTTCATCTCCCAGAGCTCCCAGATCGAGTACATGTAGGACATCTGCACCGCCTGCTTGGACATCTGGAACTGCTTGCACTTGAGGACCACGCACACCGACATCTGGTCCGACTGCAGCTCGCAGTCGATCTCCGGGTAGTAGGGCGTGTGCTGGCAGAGCTGGCTGTACGCAAAGGCCTGCAGCTCGACCGCGTCTTGACTCGTCGCGTTGAAGGTGAGCCCCACGTCGAAGACCGCCTTGAACAGCCCGGCGTCCGGGTCCCAGTAGTCCGGGTTGGTCGACGCCTTGTTCCCACCCTCGATCTGTGCGGCGGGAGGGCCGGGCGGCGGCGTCACGATCCGGCACGCGACGCGGGCGAGGGCAGCGCCGCGGCGACGCGGCAGCAGCGCGGGACGGGAGGCGCGCCATGTCGGCGCCAGCCAGCTGCGAGAATCCGAAGATGAGGTGGTTGATCACGATCGTCGTCGAGACGAGCACGCACACCGTTACCGAGTAGGCGCAGCCGAGAGAGTTCTTTCTAGCGTAGAAGGGTTTGCGGTGCGATTTGGGGACTGCCGAGATGCGAGCGGTGCTGCCGAAGGCCCGCGCAGCCTTCTCGGCCTCTAAGCTGGGCATGGCGAGCCAACAAGCGCGCAAGCGTATGTTTGGCGGTGACGACGGTGGCGGCGGCTGCAGCGGCAGTGGCGATGAGGACGGGGAGGACCGAGAGGAGCCTTGGTGAAAGAAGAGAAAGCACCTAGCCTGCTCGGGCGATACAGGTGACGCGCTAGCTTGGGATGTCCGTTGTATTTATTTATTTATTTATAGGTGACGCGCCAAAATCCTGCTCGTGCAGGTGGGGACCTTGTCCTCGTCCCATCCCTCGTTTGGCGTGTCTGCTTTCTTTCTTTCTTTCTTTAGGTGACGCGCCACTGGCAAGCGGTGGGGATCCCTCTCGAGTCGCTCGGGACGGAGCGCTTCCCCACGCTAGCCGCCTCTCATGGGTGCGGCGGTAAATTTCGCACACTGTTCCACGTGAAGCCGGAAGACGGACCTGCGGCTACGAAAGTGGCTGAAGAGGTGGTTAGCGCCATCCTGGAACGGATTTCTGAGCGGGTGGAAGGGGAAGCGGAGGAGGGGATGAGGACGCGCCTGTGCCACGCCATGCAGGGATAGGGGAGGGTGTTTGTGTGCTTTTGTTGTGCAGGGTTTTAAAATCCCTGTCTGGTGGCGGCGTGCGGTCCTCCCATCCTTCACTTTGTGCGTGGGTGCTTTCTTTCTTTCTTTAGATCTTGCGAAGAAATTTTTAACACCCA
>NW_005198045.1:30049-50474 GCF_000372725.1 Emiliania huxleyi CCMP1516 | reverse complement strand
ACACCGATCGAAATGGGGGCGCAGGCGGAAGTCACGTCGGCGACCAGGGCGGGGTAGCCCTCGGCGTCGGGCGCAGCGAGGAAGCGCGCAAAGCCCTCCTCGAGGCGGCGGTACTCGAGCACCCGCCGCTCCTGCTGCTGCAGCACCAACCGCACCAGCTCGCCGGCGCTGGCCGCCTCGTCGAGCGACAGCTGCGGCGCCGGCGGAGCGGCGTCGGGCGGAACGCGCAGAAGCGAGTCCTCCTTTGCGCTTGCAAAGGGGCGGCACGCGCGCTGGGTCAGCAGCTGGAGGCACGCTGCCGGGTCCATGCCTGGGCGGCGGGGCAAAGCGAAAAAAAACAATGCTTCCTCCTGCTCGTATTGCGCGCAAGTGAAGGGCTGAAGGGAGCTAGCCATTGGACTTTGGAGGTACTCTCTTCTCCCTCTCTCAAGGTCTGTGAATACACAGATCTCGGGGCGGGGGAGGGTCCATTGTGGCATTGAAACATGATAGGCCTCTTTAATACGCTCTTCGGCGGGCGATATTTTCTTGCGGTTGTAAAATCCTCGCGGCTTTACCCTACAAATGCCCCCCCCACAAGTTGGGAGCATCCGGATCATGCCCCACGAAGCCTTCCGACACAAAGGTGCTGACGCCGTCCTGAACCTTTGCGCGCGCTTGGTTTGCCAGTAATAGCAGGCATGCATCAACGTCGCTGTTCACCGAAAGGCCCTCGTCGCGAAGGAGTGCATGCGTGCTATCACAGAGGCAGGCGATGGAGGCGCCTACCCGGGCGGGCCTGCCAGGCAGGCCCTTTGCGTGCCACGTGACTGCATTCCCGCAGAACGAGACGCACCACAGCTCGACGTCGATCTTCACCGCGGGGGCGAACCCGCCCTTTTTGAACAGCCCGACAGCATGCGTGTTGCCCGCGTTCACATCCCCCTCCGGAAACCATCCGCCGGTGCCTCGAGCGCTTGATCGGGCCAGAGGCAGCCGAGGCGGCGGAGCAGCATCTGCCAGACACTGAGCCGTTTGCAGCCGTCTCACTAGCGGACGCAGGCCTCGACACGGGGCGACAGGCTGCCCCCGAGTCCACCATGGGGGGAGAGACCACGTGCATCGTGTGTTTCGCGAGAGTCAAGTCGCATGCTGCGGTCCCGTGCGGGCACCTGTGCGCTTGCGGGCCATGCTCTGAGCTGATGCAAGAGTGCCCGTATTGCCGCGAGCCGGTGATGATGAGGTCCAAACGTCCAGTCTAGATTGATAAAAAGAAAACCGCGGCCCGGGCCGAACAACGCGAGGGTCTCTGCCCGGGGAGGACCGAAGACCTTCGTGCTACTATCTCTGAAACGATGTCGGAAGATGAGCTGGCCACGTGCTTCGAGCGGGCGACACTCACTGATGCCGACGAGGCCGCAGTGGCGACGGCAGCGGCTGCACTCGAGGATGGCGAAGCTGCTGAAGCGTCATCCTCGAGTGCTTCAGCAGCTCAGCCGCCCGTTGGCCGGCGGCGCATTGAGGTGGCGGTTAACGACATGCGCGGGCTGACGCGGTGCGGCCGTGGGCGCCCTCTCCACTTGATAGTTTCGAGTGACTGAGAAGCGATCCTGCTCATCCTATAGCGTCGTGCACAAGGGGCGAGACGGCTCCATCTTCCTCATCCCTCGCGAGCCCCTCGCCGAGGACTGTGGAGCGGACGCCTTTGGTGCCAACGAGGAGCATGACGTGGCACGCCCTTCGCGGCACGACACGACTCGCTCGGTGAAGACGGGCGGCGCGGCGGCCACCGCGCGCACCGTGTTCCACTTCCGTGATGCCCGCGCACTCTGCCCCTGCAGGTTGCAGGCTGGCTCAGCGCCGCCGCGCGGGATTTGAGGCACAACCTGCCGGATGCGCTTCCGGCGGCGGCCAAGGCCGAGGCGGTGGCGTACGCGCGCCTGCTCGAGGACTGCTGCGCGCTGCGGCGTGCCTTTGTCCTTCGCCTGCGAGACCCGTCGGGGGAGTCCTGGGTTGCGGGCGTAGATGCGGCCGTATGCGGTGCTAGATGCGGCCGTATGCGGTGCTAGATGCGGTGCTAGATGCGGTGCTAGATGCGGCCGTAGATGCGGTGCTAGATGCGGCCGTAGATGCGGCGCCTAGATGCGGTCCTAGATGCGGAGGAGAGGTGCTTGCATTCCGCAGATCTGTCCCTTGCACTCGCTCGGCCCCAGATGAGGACAAGACCGCACGAGAGACCGCACGAGACCGTGCCCCCACCCTGACTGTGTGTTTGCATTCGCCAGGTGGGCGGGCCAGACTCGCGCGTCGGCTCGGCCGTGCCGCCTGTGCCGCCGCCCGCTCCGGCGCTGCCTTCCGCTCCGCCTGCTCCCTCGGCGTGCTCGCCCTTCGAGGCCTTTGCGCAGCGGCTCGCCCGTGCCAGACAGGTGATCGTCATGCTCGGCGCGGGCGCGAGCGTCTCGGCCGGCATCCCCGACTTTCGCTCGCCCGGCACGGGGCTCTACTCGCAGCTCGAGTCGTACGGCCTCCCCTTCCCGGAGGCCGTCTTCGACCTCACCTTCTTCGCGGACAACCCGCGCCCCTTTTACCGCCTCGCAAAGGAGCTGTGGCCCGGCAACCACGCGCCGACGCCCGCCCACCACTTCATCTCCCTGCTCGCCGCACGCGGCATCCTGCGCCGCTGCTACACGCAAAACATCGACTCGCTGGAGAGCGCGGCGGGCGTGCCGCCCGAGCTGACCGTCGCTGCCCACGGCAACTTTGACGCGGCGCACGCGTGGTCGGCGTCTCGGCCCGGGGGCTCGCTGCGCCGCCGCCAGGCGGTCGGCGTCGAGAGGCTGCGGGAGGCGCTCTGGCAGGGCGAGGAGGCGGTGGAGGCGCTCAACGAGGAGAGCGGCGGGCTGGTCAAGCCCGACATCGTCTTCTTCGGCGAGCAGCTTCCCGAGCGGTTCGGCCGCCTCGTGCCTGCCGACTTTGACGCGTGCGACCTGCTGCTCGTCATGGGCACGTCGCTGCAGGTGCAGCCCTTTGCCTCGCTCGTCGACATGCCGGCCCGCGACCGTAGATGCGGAAGCCAGATCTCTGTGCTCCAGAACGAGACGACACGCCCTCGGCTGTACCCCGCTGTACTGCAGCTGCTCTCACTGGAGTCGCCTCGTATTCACGCGATGCTCGGAAAACGCGGCGCGGTGCCGTAGTCACGCCCTGACGCTAGTGTGTGCATGGCGCAGGCCCGCGACGTGCCGCGGCTGCTCATCAACCGCGAGCTCGTCGGGTCCTTTGACATTGCGGACGCCGGCGGCGCGGGCCCAACCGGCGCGGACCCTCTCGAGCGGCTCCTCTCGCCGCCGCGAGACGCCTTCTTCGAGGGCGACTGCGACGCGGGCGTGACCGAGCTTGCGCGGCTCGCCGGGCTCGGCGACGACCTGCAGGCGCGCGTCGCTGGTGGAGGAGGAGGCGCTGCAGGCACGGCTCAAGCGAGCAGATGACCGGTCGGGGACGTGGCGGACGCCCGCCCGCAGGCGCGCAGCCGCCCGCCCCGCGCCCGCCCAATGCGGGGAGATTTGGGAGAGCGGCATTGTGCACGGAGCTAAGTGCGATGCCGTTCTCAACGGAGTCGCTTAGGCGGCTCCGGAGGTGTGCTTGTGATAAGGTAAGGTAAGGTAAGGTAAACTTCTCCACACAGTGATAGTACCAGCACGTGCCCCAGTCCGAGAGAGAGATTTTTAGCAATACCAAACGCCAGTCCCCGCGCCGAGGGGTGTCGAGCCTGTCTGCTGTGAGAGATAGCGTTGGAGCTTTTCTTCAAGACACTTTTTGTGGTACGTGGAGTGCAGTCATTCACCTCACCCAGCGGGCCGGATGATGGCATCGGCCGAGAGCACTTGGGGAGCACTTGGAGTGCGTCATTAACCTCACATCCCGCGCCCCGTGTTTTTCTTCTTCCCGCTGTCCGCCTCGATCGGCGCCGGCGAGGAGCACAAGTAAGACAGAACCGGCCAAAGCAAAGCAAGGAGCTGGCCGCATGCCAAGAAGCTGGCCGGTTCTACTCTGGGCGCCGAATGTCATCGGGTACGTGCGGATCGTGTTGACCTTCGTGGGCTACCACTACGCGATGCACGACTGGCGGCTCACCGTCGGCACCTATGTCATCTCGCAGGCCTGAACCTCCCCATTGTGTAGCGCGGCCGGCTGCGGTGCCAATATGTCCTCAGCCTCCGTCCTGCCCGCGCCGCCGGCTTTGGCCGCTTGGTCGCACCTCTCCTCAATTACTGCCGCGCTCGCCGCTGCTTCGTTTACCACCGCCCGGGCGCCTCGCCCGGTTGCCTCGTCACCGCCGATTGGTCGTCTCCCCAGGGACTCGACGCTGCGGATGGGCTCGCGGCGCGGCTGCTCGGCCAGTCCTCCACGTTTGGCGCGGTGCTGGACATGGTGCGCCACCCTCAGAGAAGCTTCAGAGCAGCTTGTGACGCCACACCGCGCCCGGCAGAAGCCTCAGAGAAGCTTCAGTGAAGCTTCCGCTGCCGAGCCACGCCGCGCTGGCTGACCGCCCACCAGACGCCGGCCCCTCCAGCCCTCCTCCCCGAAGCGGTGACAGCGGGTGGCCTCGGTGGCGGCTCCTGGAGCCAACCGTGTGTGTGTGCATGTGTAAGACCGGCTGACCGGCTGGTTGAGCGGCTGGCGGGCTGACTGGTCGTCCCTACGCCAGGTGACGGACCGCGCGTCGACGACGTGCCTCTGCATCATACTTGGCTCCCTCTACCCGCACCTCGGCGTGGGACACTTCCGAGACACTTCCCAGACACTTTCCGAGGCCACTTCCGAGACACTTCCGAGACACTTCCGAGACACTTTCCGAGAGACTTCCGAGATCCGCGTGACACTCTCCAGACACTCCCCTCCTCCCCCCCTTCCTCCAACGCCCTAGCGCCTGCGGACACCCGCCGACACGTCCGCAACGACACGGCCGCAAGACACGTCCGCAACGACACGTCCGCAACGACACGTCGATCAGACACGTCCACAGTACTTGTCCGCTGCTCTCCCCTTCTCCCTCAGGTGCGGTGCTCTGCGCGCTCGTCACCCTCGACATGTTTTCGCACTGGTACCACATGTACGCCTCGCTCAAGCTCGGCCTCGGATCGCACAAGGAGAGCACACGCAGTAATGCACTTCGCCGCAGCGCACTCGCCGCAGCGAACGTGCCGCAATGCACATGCCGCAGCGCATTCGCCGCAGAGTGCATGCCGCAGCAGTGCACACGCTGCGCACACACGCCGCCTCGCAGAGCGAGATGAGCCGAGAGGAGCCGAGGTTGGCCAACCGCTCCTCTCCAGGAGTGCGAGAATGCGCTGCTCCGCTTCTACTACAAGAAGCCCGTCCTCTTCGTCGCCTGCGCCGGCACCGAGTTTTGGTACGTCTTGCCCGAGAGGACCCGAGAGGACCCGAGAGGACCCGAGAGGACCCGAGAGGACCCGAGAGGACCCGAGAGGACCCGAGAGGACCCGAGAGGACCCGAGAGGACCCGAGAGGACCCGAGAGGACCCGAGAGGACCCGAGAGGACCCGAGAGGACCCGAGAGGACCCGAGAGGACCCGAGAGTGGGCTCCTCGTCCGATGCACCTCGTCCGATGCACCAGTGGCGAGGGGGCGCCTGATCTCTCGCCCGTAGTCTCGGGCTCGGTGTCTGATGTCTCGGGCACACCTCGCCGCAGGTACGTCGCGATGTATGCGGCGCACTTTGCCGACGCCGCGGACTATGCCGGCCTGGTCTTGCGAGCGACGCTGCCAATCATGCTCTTCAAGCAGGCGACACACACGCACGCGTGCTCACAAGCCTGCCAGCGTGCCGCCACACAGTGCCGCCTCGCCCCTCGCCCCACACCAGCCAACTCTGCCGCCCCAGGTCTGCAACGCGGTGCAGCTCGGCGTGGCGATGCGAATCATTCTCGAGTACGACGAGCAGGAGCGCCAAAAGGCGGAGAAGGCGGCCTAGCCGGCCCCGCCCCCCCGCCCCGTCCGTTTGCTGCCCCGCTCTGCGTGATTCCATGCCGCCGCCCCCCTGATGTGTTGCCGGCCTGCGGTCCTCGTGTTGTGGCACGACCGCCCCGCTCCTCTTTCTCGCGCGCGGCGCGCTTCACCTTCAGCACGCCGCCCTTGACAGCACGAGACGCGGGCGGAATCGCTGTCGGGAAGCGGATGGTCGGGGTGGATGACAATGCTATCATATCGACAACCCGAAATCGTGTGTTTTTCAGAGCGCGGGCTGTGAGTCTTTGTGTTGTCTCTTGAGAGAGCGGAGAGAGAGGAGGGAGCAGGGAGCTGGGAAGGGAGGGAGCGCCGGGAGGGAGGGCGAGGGAGAGAGGAGAGAGAGAGAGAGAGAGAGAGAGAGAGAGAGAGAGAGAGAGAGAGAGAGCACAGACACGAGACACACACACAAGCTCACAAGACACTCAGCTGCCAGCTGGGCGCTCGTGCACATCAGTCATCACGAGTGTCGAGTCAGCGTACGGCACTACGGTCTACGCCACTCGCGGCCACGACCCCCCCGTCGCCCCCCCCCCCAGCACTCAAGGTGCGCCAAGGGCACAAACAACAGGCGAGACTAGTGGAGCTTCTGGAAAAAAGAAAAATCGGGTCGTTGGCGATATTTCTTTTTTGTCGACATATTTCTTTTTCTCCAGGCGGGGCTCATCGTCGCGAAGATGGACCAGGTGCGCTCCACCATCGTCGTCTCGGGCTGCCTCGAGCGCGAGTTTGGGAAGGAGCAGCTCGGCCGGCTGCAGGGCTCGCTCGAGGGGTGGGCCGCCTCGGTGCAGAGCTTGCTCAAGGTGGTGGCGGACTCCAAACCGGCGCCCTGAGCGGCGGGCGGAGCCGCGGGCGGAGCCGCCCTCCGACGGCGAGGCGGGTGAGCGCCGAGAGAGCGGGGAGTGTCCCACGGCCCCGCAAGCCTACATGTTGTAGAGCCCTCTCTGACGTGGTCCCGTCGCGGCTGCGCGCGGCGCCGCCGTCCCGCCGTGGCGGCATGGGCGATGGGCGATATCCGGTATGCGGCGCGGGGGCGGGCGGGCGAGCGGAAGAATTAAAGTCTTAAAAGTCAAAAATCAAAATCCGTGTGGCCGTGGGGCACGGGGAGGCCCTCTGCTCGTCCTACGTCCTAGAGGCTCGTCTGACACCTCTGAGGCTGAGGCCTGAGCATGCACTCCGATGCACCTGAGTGTTTGTGCCCACAATCGGCCACATCGCACATCCACATGCGTTCTCAGCTCCTGCATCATGCGTTGTTGCACTTGTTCCGCCGCGCCGGGCCTTAGGGGCGGCCCCCTCACCCCCCCCCCCCCATTCCCATCCCCCCCCACCCGCCGCCTCGCCCGTGCAAATCGTGCGCGGGCGAGAGATGCTCGAGGAGCTCGAGCTCGAGCGCGCAGAGGGGATGGGCGAAACGAGCCCGCACTCGGGGCTCACCGACACGCTGCTGATCGAGCTCGGCAAGAACTGCCCGAACCTCAAGTCCCTCACGCTGAAGGGCCACCTCGACTTTTCGGACAAGGGCCTGGACGCGCTTCTCGGCGGATGCCGCCAGCTCGAGAAGCTCAAGCTGTCCACCGCGACCATCTTCCACCCACGGCTCTCACGCATCCGTCTGAGCCCCGTGTGCGTCGACGCCATCCGTGCACGCGGCTTCCGGATGGCCGACCTCGCCCCGTACTCTCTCAAGTCTTCTGACGATACACGCCTCCTCGTCAGCCCGGCCCAGTTCTTTGGCCTGACATCAATGTCCTCGTATACCGAGGTGTCCAGTGCGGAAGCGACGACGCAGGACAAGATCTACCCGTACGCGTAGCCTCTCTCTCTCCTGGTCGCGAGGCATCGTACCGCTGCCATTGGCCCCGCAGCCGAGCGCAAACCAGGGCCGCCTCCCCCTGCGCGCCCCCCAGCTCTCCCCTTACGGTACGTTTCGCGTGTGTACGTCGGTCTGCACACGCCTCGTTCCTACGTCGTTTGGCGGTTCTGCATGCTTCCTCCGTTTTGCGCCCAGGCGGCGGCGCTGAGTGTACGGTGTGCGCCGCGTACGTGCACGAAATCGAATGATCCCGGCAATAAAGCGAAACCTCGGCAAAACGCGAGCACACATATTTTTCACACAGACTTAATGTAGTGGGGGAAATGGCTCAGTACAGTGTCCGAATAAATTTTTTCCTTGCCGCTCTTCTGGGCCGGTATGCACCAAAAGTGTTCGGTAGACCAGCCTCTCGGTACACGCCACGGCCCCGGGCTAGGCCCGATGCGTCCGCTACCACGCTCCAAACATGCGCACCGTCCTGCTGCAGGTCGCCATCAAGGAGCCGTCCTCGTCGTGTACGTCGTGCTGCCGTCGCGTGTACCGAGATGCCTCGCAACCGAGGCCTCGGCCGAACGGGCAAGAAGCATAAGAAATCAGCCAACGACAACATCCACAGGCAGCCCAAGGCGACCACCGAGCCCACGGTCGCCACCGAGGCGCCGGAGCCGCCCGCCGCGCCCGACACCTCGCCGAAAATGGAGGTCGAGCCGGCAGCGCCCGACGCGCAGGCGCTCGCGACAGGTGCGGCTGCTCGGCGACGTCGAGCGTGGTGCCCGACGGCTCAGGAGCCTTCTACCATAAACCACTACCACGGCTGCCACCGTCGGCGCCTTCGCTCGAGCTCTCCGAGGCCGCGTTCTGACCTCGTGCCGCGGCTGTTGTCGCCTGCCGGAAAAAATCCGGGGTTTAGCTGGCGTATCTCGGGCCCACTTTAGAGCTAGGGCATGATCTTAGGTGTTCTGGATAGCCCACAAGGGTCTTCTTTGGCATGGTAGCGGTGGTTTTGCGCGAGGCGTTCATTCAAAAATCACCATTTCCCCCACTACTTAATGACTATCACGCTTATATGGTTATGCGTTATGCGGCGGGCCACTCGCACAGAGCGCTCACCAGAAAAACGAAGTACATGGCAGTCAGGACGGCGCGTCGACGACGCACGGACCCCCTCCCTCTCTCTCCTCCTCCAGCTTGAGCCAAGCAAGCCAGGACTGCGGCAGCGGGCCTGGTCGCACCAGCTGCGTGTAGTACTCAAAAGTAACGCCCTCCTCCTCGGCCGCGGCCTGCCGGCTCATCTTAGCCGCGCCGGCCCCGCCGCCCGGCCCGTAGTCAACGCAGCGGCGCACGCAAGGCGCGCAGCGGAGGAGGCCCCGCACGGCGGCTGGCCAGTCCACAGGCCACATGGCGAGCGAGCGCAGGAGGTACTCGTGGAGGCAAGCGACGGACGAGCCTTCGAGGTTCGCGCCGTCGACGCACGAGATGAGAGGCCGCGCCAACGCGTCGCTACCAACTGCGGCGTGCCCGGCGGCCGAGCGCAGCGCGCACAGCGCCGCCCCGCACGCGCCGGAGAGGAGGCTCTCGCAGTGGTACGGCGCCTGTGGGACAAGTCCAGGACATGTCCAGGACGTGTCCAGGACGTGTCCTTGAGAGGCTCTTGCAGTGGGTTCGTGCCGAGACAGGAAGCAGCCGGGTCGCCGGCCGTGGCGGGCGGCACGCCTATGGGAAGGTTCAGAGACGGTTCAGAGACGCTCGGAGACGGCTCAGAGACGGTTCAGGGACGGTTCAGAGAAGGTTCCAGGCACCCTCGTGGCGACCGAGGGCATACGACTCCGTCATGAGTACACCAGAGTCAGGGCTTGTGGAGACGTATATCGTGCCGTGTATTCAGCATCGCGTGCAGTCACACGGACTCGGATCCGCAGTCCGCGTCTAGGGCGGACACGCGCCTCTCCGCACCACGTCTGCAGCCGCCGCAGGGCGGAGGGATCCCCGGCGACCAGGAAGGCCTCGCTCCCATTCGCGACCACCAGGGAGACGTGATCTCCCGACGAGGCGACATACTCCTGCACGAGGGCGCGCGCCCGTCGCTCGTCCACCTTGGTCAACGCCAGGGCGTAGGAGGAGGGCGGAGGCGGAGGCGAGGAGGGAGGCGGCGGCGAGGAGGGAGGCGGCGGCGAGGAGGGAGGCGGCGGCGAGGAGGGAGGCGGCGGCGAGGAGGGAGGCGGCGGCGAGGAGGGAGGCGGCGGAGACGGCGTGCCGAGAGAAAGAGCCTCGGAGACAGCGAGGCCGAGATAGAGCAGTCCACGGGCAAAGGATTTGGAGTGCGCGGTAAACGACGCCTCGTCCGTGCTGCACGCCACAACCATGGCCGCCGCCAGGCCCTGACTGTGCCCGGAGGCTGCCGCCACGCCGGGAAAGCCCGTGCCGTCTGTCGCCGACACCGGACGCCACCGCCAGGAGTAGCGAAACGCGGCGAGCTGGACCGCGTGCGTCAACACGAGCGCCACCGGAGGCGAGTTGAGGTAGTCGAGGTCCGGCGTCGAGGCCCGCTCCTTCGCCCACGTCGCGATGTCCAGGCCGTGCGCCAGGTGCCGACCGGCGAGTGCGGCGTCGAGGCGGCCCACCTCAGTCACGAGGAAGCAGCTGAGGTCGGCGAGAAACGCCTGGCTCACGGCCACTGTCGCGAGCCGTCGGAGCTCTGCTAGCTGGCCCGACGGGATGCCTTGGCCGGTGAAGAGGGCGGCGTGGCTGGGTGCGCCGGCATCAGCATTCATGTACACGCCAATCACGAGACCGAGCCGAGCGTTGAGCGTCGTGGGCTATGTCTACCCTCCCGCGTTGCTCGGAGCCGCGACAGGCCGGTGGGTGGCGTCGAGTGGGTGAACCTTCTTTTCCAGGCTGGGTCTGTCAGCAAGCGGGAGAAAAGCTTAGGCTGAACAAGCTTTTCCTCTCGCACCCCGTCTCTTTTCCTTTCCTTTTTTCTCTACAGCACCCTCTCTTTTCCTCTCTATTTTCCCGGGGAAACCATCAAATTTTCCGGGCTCTGAGCCGAGTCTGAGGCTGGTTTGGGCCCAAAATCAGCCAAATCGGCAAAATACCGGGTATTTTGCGGGTATACCTGGAAAACCCCGGGTATGCCTGGAAAATACCCTGCGACCGCCTGGGTGTCGTGCCGATTTCCTCAATTTTGCGTCAGATTTTGCCCCAGACCAGCTCTCAGACTCACTCAGGGAAACTCGCGAGTTTCCAGAATGGAGCACCAAACACCCTCTGTTTTCCCTGGAAATTTCCGGAAACGCAAAGTGCTGGGGACCCTCTGTTTTCCTTTTTGTTTGCCGGAAAAGCTTGTGCAGGCCAAGAGAAGACCTTACCATACCCCGCAAAAAGTCCGAACCCTGGGCCACTGCAGGTGAACCTTCTTTTGTAGACCGCTAGGATTGAGAGCAGCCTCGCTCTCAATCCTAGCCTGGTAGAAAAGAAGGTTCCCCTCGAGTGGGGGTGGAGTGGAAGTTTCCCCCCCCCCCCCCCCCTCCCCCCCCCCGTGCCGGTGTTCAGTGTTCGCACAAAAACACAACCACGGACCCAAGGCAAGACGCACAAGCTCAGAGAGAGAGAGAGAGAGAGAGAGAGTCACAAGCTCAGACAGTCGAGAAAGGGATAGACCGCAACGACAGTCAGAAGTCAGCGCTGGGTCCCAGGGCGAATGCGATGACGGCCTCTAGTGTGAGCTCTAGCTAGCTAGTGAGCTCATCGCTACTATATGCATGCAGCGAGTTAGGAGCCGACCGACCGACCCTCGCGCCCGGTGCTCACCGACGGCCGGGCGGGCCACCCGCCCACGCGCCGCCTACGCGCAGCGCGTGCGCCGCAAACTCGCAACAACAAACTCGCCCGCCGACAGCGCCGGCCAGTCGCCATCCGCCGTTGTTTTATTTTTGAGTGCGTGTGTGAGCTTCTATGTGCGTTTATGCGAGCCTATCGGCCGCGATTGTCGGCTTTTGAGGAACAGGCTCCGTCTCTCACAGACACTGTCTGTCTATGAAGGGACCTACGGATGGTCGCGACAGGGGGCGAGGAGCGCCACTTCTTTCGCAATTTTTCTTCTTTCTGCGGCATGAACATGAGCGGCAGCCCAGCCCTGCTGCCCGATCTGGCGGTGGGCGACCTGGCCTCGCTGCGCGCCTTCCTCTCCGGGCGGCGGACGCGCGGCACGTCGCTCGCGGCCCAGCTCGATGCGCGGCTCGACACCGAGAAGCAAGACACGCTGCTCACCTGGGCCGCTCGCCACGGGCAAGCCGAGGGGGTGCGGCTGCTGATAGAAGCCGGCGCGAGCGTCGGGGCGACGACTGGCGGCGGCGCTTCCGCGCTGCATATCGCGTGCCAGGAGGGCCACGTCGAGTGCGTGCAGCTGCTGCGCGAGGCTGGCGCGGCGGTCAACCAAGCCAATGACGACGGCCGGACGCCGCTGTACGCCGCATGTCTGAACGGCCACCTCGAGTGCGTCCGGCTGCTCCTCGAGGCCAGCGCGGCGGTCAACCAAGCCGAGGAGGATGGCGCCACGCCGCTGTACATGGCGTGCGGGAAGGGCCACCTCGACATCGCCCAGCTGCTTCTCGAGGTTGGCGCAGCGGTCGGCCAAGCCATGAACAACGGCGCCACGCCGCTGCTCATCGCATGCCTCAACGGCCACCTCGAGGTCGCCAAGCTCCTCTCCTCCTACGGCGCCTCCCGCGCCGCGGTGACGCCCTTCGGCACGCCTGAGGAGTTTGCAACCGAAGAAGGCCACGCCGACCTCGCCGCCTGGCTGGTCGCCAGCCACGGCTGGACGCCGCTCGCGCACCTTGAGACCCTCACCGCCGCCCGCGCTCTCTCCCTGCTGCGCAGCGGCGCAAGCCTGCACGAGGGCGAGCCGACGCCGCTGCAGCGCGCCGTGGGCGGCGAGCCGGGCGAGGCGGCGGCGCTGATCCGGCGGGCGGCGGCGCCGTGGTCGCCGGCAAACCACTCGCTCTTCCCCGCGGCGGCGCGCGAGTACGCGGTAACGGTCATGCGCATCGGGTACCAGATCGCGCTCTCTCCGCCCGACGCCGCCGAGGCGCGCCCGGATTGGAGCGCGCTGTCCGACGTGTGGCGCGAGCACGTGCTGCCGCACGCCGTGGCGCGCTGAGGCGCACACTACGAGGCGGAGCTGAGTGCGCCGCGGTCCGAGGGTCTCTCAGGGCACGCCTCGGTCCCCGGGCTAGTCGCTTCGAGCGGCTGTGGCGAATGATCTTCATCTCTTGTCGCTTTATATGTACGAAGGTGGTATTACTTTTTTGTGTTGGAACAAAGAAACGGAAAAATGGGAAAAAATCGCACACCCCGGCGCTAGGGCTCGTAGCTGCGCCGTAGGGTTGTCAAACGTTAACTTTGGGCCTAACAGTTGCACTATTGTTGGCTGAAATCCTCAACGTTGTTCAAGTGTTCTCCCCAGCCCAAGCTGTTACTGATTTGTTACTGTTGTTAGGCGTGCCGTCCTCCCATGCGCCATGGTCTTTCTTGTTGGTTGGGCCCCATCCCTCCCGCTTTTGGGTGGTCTGCCTTCTAACAAGCCTTCTTTCTTTCTTTTTTATTGGCCGCGTCGGGGTGGTGCGAGGTGACGACGGCACTGGACGTGCAGCTGCGCGAGATTAGGGCGAAGCTGTCGGGCAATGCGTACTGACAACACATAACAAACAAGAGATTCGTCTATGAAGCTGGCTGCCCGTGGACTCTGGCGGCTGGGGCGCTGCCGCCTAACCCCGACGTAACGCAAAGGTCTTGGCGCACTCAGAGCCCCGTGTAGTACTTGGCCTTGGACGGGTCGGACTCGGGCTTGCGGCCGCCATCGAAGAAGGCTGCGGACACCTCCGCCTCGTCATCCGCCGCCCACGCCTGCGACGCGTCCCTCATCTGGCGCAGCTCCGCCAGCACAGACACGAGCAGCGACTCAGCCTCCTGCTTCCGCCCGCCTTTGAGCATCACGAACGCAGCGGCCACCTCGCGCGGCGAGAGTGCACCCCAGTCGATGCACGAATCAGACACGAGGTCCAGCGCCTCCTCGGCAGCTGGCTCGGCGGGCCTCGGTTCGGCACCCGTGGTGGCGTCTGTCTGCAGGCCGGTGTAGTACTTCTGAGCGCCTGTCGGTGTGGAGACCAGAGTGGCGTGAGTCGTGTACCGTGTGCTCTTCCTTCCTGCGGCGCACCGAGAGCCGGCGTCTTCTTGAAGAAGGAATTGAGGATCACCGTCGGGTCGGCAAACGAATACCGGTCCGACTCGCTCTTGAGCGACGGCGAGCAGGTTCGTGCGCGTCCGCAAAGGGCGGGCCGCTGGGCAGAAACGAAGGCGGATGTCGAAAGAGCGGGGACGGCGAGCAGCATTCAGCAATTGCCGAGGCCCAGTAGAGTGAAAGAAGAATTCGGAGCCAAGCTATTTTGTTCATACATACATACATTTGTTCAGGGCGTCGCACGTCGCAGCCGTGCGCGTCCCTGGGATCGCCGCTCGCAGCCGTTCGTTGATATGCGAGGAGGCAGTTCATTGAGTCTATTGAGCGGGAGGATGATTATGATGTCAAAGAGTGGATAACGAGATGAGTGCAGAAGCATTGCACGTTTTGGCATTCGTAAAAAAGCGCATGTGCTTGTGCATCCATACGTGCATGATGTAGCATGCGCATGATTGTGCGCATGTGCATGTGCTTGATGAAACTTGCACATGCTTGAGAGCCTGGGCGCTCTCGCCGCGCGATGACTGCATTGCGATTGGGGTTCCCCTCTCCGGCGCCCCAACACCGACCTTACTCCCGTGTCACAACGAAGCACGAGAGCGTGCACGACAGAGCGACAGCGCAGCGCACTGCCGTCCGGTCGGCGAAGGGGCGGCTGCTGCGCAATGTGATCAGTTCTGATGAATGTACCGGGGCCCGACGGATAGGTGAATCCGGGGCACCCTCCACTCGAAACCCAGGCTTGGGGTTCGAGGTGGCCCCCACCCTGGGGCCTCCCATCAAAGGGACTGAGGCAGAAGACGCCCAATCTTGCACGCGTGCAAAGAACCCATTCACCACGTCCGCGGAAGTAGGTAGGCGACACAAACAGAATTTAACACAACACTCTCTCACACAGCCAGACAGGCTACACAGGCGCGGACTGGCACCTGGTACTAACACAGGCACACTCACTAAGAGAAAAAATGCTGCGCGGCGACGAGGAGGTGGTGGACGCGATCCGACGGGCGTGGTCTTGCTGCCGGTCCACCTCGACGTCGCACGCCGCCAGGCGCGGCTGGTGGCGGCGCACGCCGCCCTCGACGCCAAGTACCGAGAGGACAAGACGACGTACTATTTCTACGACAATACTGGCCGGGCCTACCGCATCTACAACCCGAGAGGGCTGCCCCCGGCGCATGCATACCTTCCGCTTACCGAATGGAGCTCGCGCAGCAATCTTCTACAACACGCCCAGCGCCGATACTCCGCGATGATTCACCATTCGGCTTGGAGGGACATGCATGCGGTGGCGGGCCGCGCAGGGAGGAGGGAGCAGGTGCGGTTTGACTCGGCGAGCCAGTTCGGCGCGGGCATTTTTGAACGCGATCCCGACCCGCGCGCACTTCCGCCTGCCCTCGCGGGTGCTGCGCTTCGCGCTGCAGCGCCGCTTCGGCTTGCACCTGTCGATGATGACGGACGTCATGGCGGACGGCATCTACGCCAGCACAATCTGTGCCCTTTGACGCCCTCGGCGACGTGGCGCAGAACGACGGCGCGGCGGGCCACCAACCAGACGCGGCACATCAAGGAGGTCCTCCTGGACCTCGTTCGTCGCGCTGCTACGAAAGTAAGTAAGTATGCCGTGTGGTGTATCGCCTAAGTACGTACTTTTAGCTTACTGGGAGAAAAGGGAGAGGGGGTTGTGTTCTCTCTCTCTCCTAAGTAAGGACTGGACACCGGCGTGGTGTATACCAAGCAAGGTTTCGGCGAAAGTGGCCGGGGCCGCGGCAATTGAAATGACTTAGCCCCAAAAACAAGGTCGTGGGGTTCTCCTGGGCACAGCGTCGCCTCGCGATGCAGCACGACAGGAAGACCGCCCCCGCGGCTCTCGAGAGGGCGGCGGAAGCCGCCGTGGCGCAGGCAGGAAATGTCTCATTGTACATCAACGCCACCAGCAAACTCTTCCCACCGCGAGAGCTGCAGAGGGGCGTCAGTGTGCAGAGCGTGCTGGCCTCCTGCACCAACATCTTCACCGTGCTGCCGGACAAATTGGCACTTGACGACCGCGAGCGCCTCTTCGAACGGTCGCGGCCTGTCTCCGCCATCGACTCGTTTGTCTCCCACGCTTGGCGTTCCGATGGGAACCGCAAGTGGATGGCCCTGGCTCTCCACGAAGTTGGCCTTCTGCCTGTAGCTGTCGCAATTTTCGCCTGCCTCGCGATGAGCTGCCTGCAGCGCGCTGTGGAGCTGCCGGGTAACGTCAGAACGCTGATGGTCGCCGACAACCCGACCGTTCTCCTCGCATCGCCGTGGGAGTACCTAGCCGGCCTGCTCGCCGCCGTTGCCTCAGCCTTCCTCCTCCTTGCTATGCAGCAACGCATCTACTTCGTCGATGCGGCGTGCATCCACCAAGCGAACAGAGCCCTAAAAACGACAGGCATTCGGCACCTGGCCGGCTATGTCGCCATGTCGCAACGGCTTCTCGTACTCTGGGACGAGCATTACTTTGACAGGCTCTGGTGTGTGTATGAGTTGGCTACTTTCTCTGCGATCCATCCTAACAAGCCGGTGATATTCCTCCCTCTTCGCAGCGCCATTGCTACATTCGTGACCGTGGCATTGGAGGCCATAGCGTTTGGCATGATTGTCGTGTTCCACATTCTCCTCTTCGACGGCGACATGCCTGGATCATTGCAAGGCCCAGCCCTGTTGGGACAAGGGTGGTGGGAAACCGAAGTGCTACTCCTTTTCCTCGTCTTTGTTTTCGTCATTGGCTTTGGCTACTTCTTAATCTGCATTGGCGCTACCATGTTCGGTGCTGATATGGCGCTTCAGCGGGTCGCGCTCCAAAAGCACCTCGAGTCGTTCGACGTACGGGCAGCCGGGTGCTACAGTGCCGCCGATCGCGTCGAAATCTACGCCGCGATCGGCTCCATGTACGCGCAAAATGGCATGGACGGCTTGGATGCATTCAATCAGATGGTGAGAACTGCACTCAAGGACGAGGTGCTGCAGCGACTACATCACGGAGATGGGACCACGTTGCCGTACTCGACGCTGCTGCTGGTGATGCTCCCACTTGTATGCCTCCAATTCGGCTTCATCAATGCAGCACTCCGAGAGACCTCGGCGTTCAGTCAAGCCCTCTGCTTCGTATTGATTGCAGTCGCAACATTTGCAGTGGTTCCGTCAGTTGTCGCCATGGCCTTCGATCGGGGCGCGCGCCTGGCACGTTCGAGCAACCAGCCAGACCTCCCAACCTTTGCGTCCCAGGCTAACCTGGCGATTGCCTGGGCTGCAGTGCGTGGTGCCACCGAAATGCTGCTTACCTCTCTCTCCGCTTTTTTCTTGCTCTGTATGATGGATTTCCCAGAAGTGGTTGGGCTCAGTCAGATGCCGCGTGCGTTGCTGCTGGCGTTCGCATGCCTATTTTGCATCACTTGGCTCTGCATGGCGCGCTGCACGTTTTGGCCGCGAGCAGACCATACAAGTGCGGACACACTCTGGCAAGGCCGGGGCAGGGGCGGTGACGGCGGCAACGTCGCCGTTGAAATTGAGTAAAGACCGGCCTGGGCGGCGCAGCAACCAGCATGACAACAGCATGAAAGCACATAGGAAGAAAGCGAATTCACGTTAATTTTGTTGAGAGAGTTTCCCCGTAAATTATTTTTCAGTAGTGCACCTGTGTTAGTGACATTGCGCCAGTCCCGCACCCTGGGCGCTGAGTTTTCTTGGTTCCAGAAACGTCAAAGCCAGAACTATCACGCTATTCGCTACGGTGCTGGTCTGTGAGAGGTTTCGGCTGCAGTGCACTCTTCCTGAGCCGGCATCGGCCGCGCTTCGCGCGTTTTGCAGTGCGGCCCATCATGAAGCTGCTCGGCGGCTTCCGCTGGGAGCTCCAGCTCTTCGACGAGGACGAGGTTGACCCGGAGAGTGAGCTTTCATCCCGGGAGACCTGCTCGTGCCTTGATGACGCTGGCTCCTTCTTCGACGAGCCCGCTGGGAGGCTGGGAGACTTGACTCCGCTCCAGCGCAGAGAGCTGCGGGAAGCACACGCTCTCATCCAGTCGGTGCGTCACGCACATGGCGGGTCACCCTCCATCTTTGCGCTGGCCGAGAGCGGCAGCTGCAGGTGAGCAACGCGATTTTGACACCCTGTTTTGACACCCTGCCCCACACCACGAGCTACGGCTAGGTACGAGCTGTCGATGACCTGGGAGTCGTCGCACGTCGCCCTCGTGACGCAAAAGATAGAGGCGGTGCCGCTCTCGATGCTCGAGTGCGTCGCCCTCGTACGGGAGCCGGATCTGATCCCGCTGCCGCGCTGGCCGGGTCTGCCGCGGATCGAGCACATTGCAAACGTGCACGAGTTTGCGCCAAACAATGTGGTCTACCACGTCGCGATCGAGCCGTGGGGACCCTTCCCCGGTTACGACTCGGTCTGCTGCGCCGTCGGCGTCGTGCGCAGCGACGTGGGCGGCGACGGCACCGGCAAGGCCTGCGTCGGCTTTGCACGGTGCCACAGCTCACTCTGCACCCCGGCTCTACACCCAGTGCCGCGCGCGCCCTGCCCGTGAGCTCACGCCCTGCCCCACGCCTCCGCACAGCTCTCCGCCGGAGGACGAGGAGGAGCCGCGGGAGGCTGCGTCCGCGGCTGGCTCAGGGACGTGTCCGCGACACGTCCATGACGCGTCCCCGTAGGAGCACCGTGGCTGGAGGGTGCTGCCGCGGCTGCCGCGGCGGGTGCGCATGCACGTCGACGGCTTCGCGTGGGTGGTCGCGCCCTCCTCCGCGGTCGAGGGGCACATCGACATCACCACCTTCATGAAGACCAACATCGCCGTCCCGCACTGGCTGATCCCGCCCTCGCTGGTGCGGTGGGTGACGCCGAAGGTGCTGATCCTCCCGCCTCCCACCCACCCACTCACCCACCCACCCACCCACCCACCAACCCACCCACGCGCGCGCGCACGCTACCCGTTCGCCCGTCCCGCGGTACCCGCCCCGTAGGACAAGAGCACCTGTCGTGCCGAGTTTGTTCTCTTCATTCATAGGTCTTCCGCGGCCTCCTCTCCCTCCTCACCGAGCAGAACAAGGCGCCGTTCCGCGCCCGCGTGGCGGCGGACGAGCGCGGCTTCTACTCGGTGGGCGGCGAGGGGCATCCGCCGGGGGGGGGGGTGTTAGGGGTTGCCTGACGCGCCCACCGCCCCCAGTCCAGGCGCTCAAGAGGCAGCTCGGACAAGCGCTCTGCCGATACCATACCCCCGACGGCCTCAAGATGACCGCCTGCCGCTAGCCCCATCGAGAGGGGCCGCATGCCCATGCAGCGCTCCTTCAGCTCCATCTTCCCCAGCGGCCAGCTTCAGCCTATCTAGATAACGCTCCTAGTTGAGCTCTCATGATGCCACGGTGCTCTTGTGTACAATTCGGTGGATTCATCCTTGTCGTCAATCACAGTGTTCGCGCCGTGTCCTCTGACTCCCTGGACCCTCCTCCTCGCCGTCGGTTTAGACAGTTTTAGCGGATAGTTTTTTGCTCTTATGTTCTGGCATCTGGCATTGGGGTAATACGCCCACCTTCTCCAGGTATCCATTTTTGAATTTTTGAATTTGTAATCCTGTGCTTACGGCCTATAGGTACACACTCAGCGTAGTACGCTCTCGTACTTACGGGATCAGGTCCACGCGCTGCAGACCCGCGGTCCATGGGTCGACGTACAGCACCTGCAGTCCGCGCGCCATCGCGGCCGCTTCGTAGACGAGCTCCGGGTGCGAGGCTGCGAGAACGCGGTTCATCTCCAGCCGCGGCTGCCAGCTCCAACGCGCGAGCACCGTGTGGTTGTGCCGATTCATGAACCCGGGGAGGGGCTCGAGCGGCCATGCCGCCACGAGCGCCGCCGAGCGCGCAAGGAAGGCTCGCATGGAGAAGAGGCGGCCGTGCGGGGTGTAGCCCTCACGCCCGTACGCACAGTGGCTGCCATCGAGCCGGGTGAGTTCCTGCGCGCAGATGGCTGCGGAGCCCCGCGGGCAGAGGTGCTGCGCCCGCGGCGACCGGGAGAGGAGCAGGGGACCCGAAGTTTCTAACTCGCCCGACGGGATCTTTGGCAGTCCGCAGCGGCAGCCGCCAGCACCGGTCACCTCGCACCGAAATGCCTCGCGCAGCCTCGCCTTCTCGAAGCCTAGAGCGAGCAGCGACGGGCGCGCGCGCAGCGCCGCATGCAGCCAAGCTAACGGCGCAACCAGCCACGCGCCTTTCGCCGATGTGTTCCATGCAGACGAGCAGCGCGGCGATAGGTGTGGCGGCGGCACGTACGCCGCGGGCGCCTGTAGTCACGACAGGACCGTCATGAACCCGGGACCGGGGCATGTTGAGAGTCGTGA
>NW_005198045.1:27401-28536 GCF_000372725.1 Emiliania huxleyi CCMP1516 | reverse complement strand
CCCGACGATACCAGCGGGCCCGCCTCCACCTAGAAGACTGGTGCTGGGGGGTGGGTGGGTGTTCCCTGCTTCCGACACCCCGTACCATGCGGAACCGACCCTATCCAGTGCTCAAGTGCTCAAGTGCTTCCGACTACTGCATACATACCTGAGCTAGGGCCTGAGAGGCCTCGCTGGAGCCGAGGCATAGCGGCGTGATTTCGGACCTCCACCACCCCCGTCTTGTCCCGGGCTGAGTGGCATCAACACTAGCCGGCCCGCTGTCCTAGGGTTGCGCGAGCTGTCCGAAGCTGTCACAGCTAGGGTTGCAAGACCTCAAAAGCCGGTCATCCACCACCCGAAAGTGGCCGCCCTCCCCTCCAGAGCGCCGCCACAGCCGTCGTGCAAAACGGCCCAACCACCGACACGACCGCCACCGTCCGGCGGCAAGGCATACGCTCTGAGGCCGTAGAATGGTGACAGCTGCATCTATCTCTTTGCGCGGGTCAAGTGTACCTGGCCTCCCCTTGATGGTCCTAGGCGGGCTTCTCCACAGGAGTCGATCTTGGAGAGGGGCAGTGCTCACTCTGCACTCTCTGGTCGGCCTGCTGTACCGACCCGTCGTGACTTCACATCTACCTTGTGCCAGCGGCTCTCCTCGGCACCAGAGCGCTCCATCAGAACGCCAGAGCCTGTCCTGGGGCGGGTCCCTACGCCCTTACAATCATACGCATAAAAAACCCGGACTCAATCGATTGTACTGCGGTGGTGTGAGTGAATGCACCATGAGCAACAACCTGACGAGGCCTGTAAGAACGCTCCTGGCCCGTGCGTGCCTGTTAGTGTAAAAGTCAGTGCCTTCCTTCCTTTAGTCTCTTACCGCCTGCTAAAGAAGCACTGCGACGAATGCGGCACCGCGGCGACGCATGGCATGTAAGCTAAAAGTACGTACGAAGGTCGTACAGCAGGAGAGAGAGCAGGAGAGTACAGCAAGATCGCGCTCTACATCGCTCGCGTGGCAGCGACAAATTTCTTAGGGCGAGGGCGGGTGTTGGCTTCCCAAAACACTACCATGCCGGCCGCGGCGACCGCCGGCCGGCACTGGTGGGAGGTGCCGTGGCGACGGCCGCCGGCCGGGCAGCAGAGCAAACGGTCC
>NW_005198045.1:17765-19430 GCF_000372725.1 Emiliania huxleyi CCMP1516 | reverse complement strand
AGGGGCGGTGGGCTCTAGCGCAGGCGCAGCGGCAGACTCGCGCGGGCGCTTCGCGGGGCGCGGCGGCGGCGCCGACCTCTCCTCCCTGACCGACCGCGCGTACGCCACCGCCGCCTCCACCGCCGTGCCGAAAGTGCCGATGTGTCTAGGCCTACCGTCCACCTTGCGCTGCGCTCGGAAGCCGCCAGAATTCTTCGATACGCCCCTGTACCCGGTGCTGCTGCTGCTGGAGAGGTGCAAGCGCATGCCCTCCGCCTCCGCCACCACCACCACTGCCGGCGCGTGAAGCGTGCAGAACCACGTCTTGCGCCCCGCCTCCGCCTCGCTCCTGAAGCCGGCGCACGCCAGGCAAGCCCAGCGCGAGCAGCCACCGGCGTCGCACCCGACGGAGGACGCCATCACCTCGCCCGCCTCGTCGTCGAGCAAAGTGCCGCACTCGCAGCAAATGGTGGCGGAGGTGGCGGAGCCGGCGGGGGCGGCGGGGGCGGCGGGGGCGGCGGGGGCGGCGGGGGCGGCGGGGGCGGCGGGGGCGGCGGGGGCGGCGGGGGCGGCGGTCTGGAAGGCGGGCGGCGCGGGTGGCGGCGCGGGTGGCGCGGGTGGCGCGGGCGGCGCGGGCGGCGGCGCGGGCTGCACGGGCGGCGCGAGGGGCGGAGCGCTCGAGTCGGAGAGCGCCTGACAGAACAAGACCACGACAGGTCAGAAGTGAGGCGGCAAGGGCCCACAATGTCAGCCCCGCCTCCAGCGCCTTGATCAGCTCGATACTCGAGCGGTAGTGGCGGGCGGGCTCGGCGAGGCGTAAGGCGTAGTATTCGCCCGCCAAGGTGCCCTGAGTAGCCCGCGGCCTCCAGTGTACCGCCTGCAGAGAAGGAGGAAAGAGAATGCAAACAATCCCCAAGTACCGACCACCTCCCCGCCGCTCGTCCTCACCCACTGGCCATCGACGTGCACCGTCGCCTCGGGCGAGCCCTCGTTCTTTCAAGCGCGCCGCCACCGCCAGCAGCTTTGCGAGAAGCGCCGCCTCCGCCGCCCCGAGCTCCGGCGACTGCAGCCTGCCCTGCGACCCGAGCGCGGCAGCCGCCATGACCTCCGGGTCGAACGGGCGCTTCTCGCAGCGAGCCCGCTTGGCCGGCAGCGTGAAGTCGTGCGGCCCGACGTGGCCTGCCGGCAGAATGCAGCCAAAGGCGCCGCCGCACTCGTGCGTGTTGCCGCAGAGCAGGACCGCGGCCTCGGCGGGCGCGTGGGGCGGCGCGCTCTCGGCGGCGGCGGCGGAGGAGGAGGAGGAGGAGGAGGAGAGGGAGGCCGAGGACGGAGGGCCACGCGCCGCATCCGAGCGCCGCTTTGGCGGCGGCATTTCCGGCGGCTCGAGCGGGCGCTTCGCCGTGCGGAGCCGCTCCTGAAGCCCTGGCCAGAGCTCGTGCCTCCACTTGCACTTGCCGCCCTTGTGGCAGAGGCCCTGTTGGTACTGGCCGCAGAGCCCGGCAGGCAGCCCGACAAGCTCAGCGTCGGTGAGCCGGCGTGTAGGGACGCTTGGGGGCGCAACAGCCGAACGGTGCTTTGGCGGCGGCCCTTCCGGCGGCTCGTATGGACGCTTCGCCGTGCGGACCCGCTTGTGCGGAGCGTCCGCCGCCCCCGCCGCCAGGGCCGCCGCCGCCGCCTGGTCCGGCT
>NW_005198045.1:0-16629 GCF_000372725.1 Emiliania huxleyi CCMP1516 | reverse complement strand
CAGGAGACGGGCAAGCGCAAGCCCACCGCCACAGCCGCGAGCGGTGCCTGCTGTGGCGGCGCCGCAAGCACAGGCCCCACCTGGATTGCTGAGGAAGGTACAGACGCCTCGCCGGCAGCCACCGCCTGCGCCGTCGGCGCCACCACCGTGCCTACTGTTGCCGCTTGGGCTGGCCCGCTCGCCGGCGCCGCCGCCCCAGAGGAAGAGGCGCCCTTGTGCTCGCCGACGTTCACCACGAGCTTGGCGCGTGGCTCGCGAGGGTTGAGGCCGGCGGTGAGGAGGTGGCGCGCGAGCTCCGACGCGGCCATGCGCGTGATGTCGCCCGACGCGTCCGAAAGTGGCACTTTCCCCTCGCGCTTCTGCATGCGCAGCAGCTTGCGCGTCGCAGAGTTCCATCGATTCTTGATGGCGTTGTCGGTCCGGCCGGGGATGAGCTTGACGATCAGCGCCCACTTCGTCCCGTGCTCTGCCACCGCCTGCAGGATCAGCCGGTCCTGGACGCGAGGGAAGGAGGGGATGTGAGACACAGCGGATGGGGGAGCGCGCAGGAGGGGGGGGAGGGGGGGGGGGGGGGCAAAGGGCGGGCGGGGGAACAAAGGGAAAGGGGGGGCTTGGGCCCCCCTCCTCCTCGGTGAAGTTCTCCGTCTTCACCTCTGGCGAGAGATGGTTGTGCCAGCGCTCGCGGCACTGCTTGCCCACCCGGCCTGGCAAGTGCTGCGCGATCTGGGACCAGGAGGAGGGCCCGTACTGGGCCACCATCCTCAGCAGCTTGGCATCCTCCTCCGGCGTCCACACCATCTTCTTGATTGCCCGCGCAGGGTGGTCTGGTCCACACTCGTCGCCCGCCGCGGGCACCGCGTCGAAGGTCGCCTCGCCCTCGCTCTCGCTCTCGCCCTCGCCCGAGGCCGCCTCCCGCGCCGTCTCGACGTCGAGCCCGCTGCTCCACCACCGCCGCCGCCGCCGCCGCCGCCGCCGCCGCCGCCGCCTCCGCCGCCGCCCGCCGCTCCACCTCTGCCGCCGCCGCCGCCGCCGCCGCCCGCCGCTCCACCTCTGCCGCCGCCGACGCCGCCGCCGCCGACGCCGACGCCGCCGCGGCCGGGTCCGCGACCGCCCGCGCCGCCTCCACTGCCGTGTCATAGAGGCCGACGTGGACCTCCCTTCCGTGCTCGTAGCGAATCGCCACGAATTTGCCAGAGGCGTGCCTGTGCACGCCCTCGTAGCCGGTGCTGCTGCTGGAGAGGTGCAAGCGCACGCCCTCAAACTCTGACGCCGCCGGTGGTTCGCCGGCCGCCCTCGCGTAAGCCGCAGCCGCCTCCACCGCCGTGCCGAAGGAGCCAAGAAAGAGCCGCGGGCTCTGCGCGGCGAGAGGGCCAGAGGGCGAGAGGGCGAAGCGGCCAGAGGGCAGCTTGTAAACACTCTGGTAGCCGGTGCCGCTGCTGCTAGAGAGGTGCAAGCGCAAGCCTTCCGCCTCCCTCTGCAAGGGCGGCGCTGCTGGCTCGGCTGCCTCCTCCTCCTCCTGCTCAGCGATTTCCCCCGCAGCAGCCATGCCGCCGCCAGCCGCCTCCCCGCCGCCGCCGCCGCCGCCTGAAGCCTCGACCCCATCACAGCAGAGGGCTGCCGCCGCCGCCTCGACCTCTGAAGCCGCCTCCGCCGCCCGCTGCTCCACCTCTACTGCTGCCGCTGCAGCCGTCGCCGCAGCCGTCTCGGCCTCCGCCTCCGCCTTTCGCGCCGCCTCCGCCTCCGCCTCCGCCTCCGCCGCCTCCGCTGCCTCCGCCTCCGCCGCCGCCTCCGCCGCCGCCGCCGCCGCCGCCGCCGCCGCCGCCGCCGCCGCCGCCTCCGCCGCCGCCGCCTCCGCCTCCGCCTCCGCCTCCGCCGCCGCCGCCTCCTCATCCATCTGAGCCGCCGCCGCCGCCTCCGCTGCCGCCTCCTCCTCAGCCATCCGCACCGCAGCCGCCGCCGACTCCTCCTCCCCCGCCTGCACCGCCGTGGCCGCCGCCACCGCTGCCGCCGTCTCCTGTGGGACCGGCGGGCCAACAACCTCTGCAGCCGTGCTGCCGACGGGCGGCGGAGGCTCCTCGCTCGACGCGGCCGCCGAGCTAGCCGGCGCCAGGGCCGCATCCGCAACGACAGCGGAGAGCTGGTCGGCTTCGAGCTTGCATGTCTGCTTCGTCTCGTCCCAAACCATCACCAGTCCCTTCTTCGTCGCACCGCCGCGATCCGGCTTCATCTCGTGCGCGGCGATGCAGCCGCCGCAAGCGCACGGCATCGCAATGCGAAGAGTGTAGGGCTCCGGCGACGGCTCGAGGTTTCGGACCCGCAGCTTTTTGATCCAGGGGGTAGCCAGGTCCTCTTTGTCGAGCGCCCGCGAAAGCTTGCCGCTGTGGGCGAGAGACTGCCAGGAGACGGGGTCGGCCTGTGCCGTGTTGGTCTGTGCCATTGCAATTTGCAAATCAGGGAGCCGGGGGCCAGAAAATGAGTGCTCTCCTCTTGAGGGGCGAGCCGAGAACGATAGAGAGGCCGCGGATGCGGGCGCGGCTCGTTGACCAGGGAGAGCCGGCCCGACCTCCCTGGGCGGGGAGGCGACGCGACCCTATGCCACCGCCCTCGCCCGGGGAAACCTCGGCCGGGCCGTCGATACTATCGATCGGAACCGGTGGAGCCGGGAGATGCCGGCGAAGACGAAAGGCGGCAGCGGAGAAAGCGGCACCAACAACGAGGGAAACGACCATACCGGTCGTCGCATAACGCTCGGGAGACGAGCAAGAGAGCGAATCACGAACTGCGTGATGTGGGCCGTGCAAGCCTTCATTCAGCTGGTGCCAAGACATTCGTAAAATTGAAGCCAAGAACGTCCGCCAAATCCGTGCTAGGGAAAGCTGATCGAGCCCAGCGTGCCCGCGGCCGCCTCCCGCGCAGCACCGCCGCTGGGGACGACACGCTGCGGAATCGGATCGAGCCCATGCACGGGCAAAGAAGGACGCTGCAGAAGCGGCTGGAGAGGCAGCCGGCGTCTGCCGTCACAACGAGTCCCAGCGCTGGTTGGACATGCGCGTCGGCTCGCCCGAGGACTGCTGTCGCGACCCTCCCGTCGTGACGCAGCCTCCGACGAGCTCTGCAACCGAGGAGAGTGAGGGTGCGCCTCCCCTCACTGCTGGCCTGGCTGCGCACCGCCCCACAAAGCACCCCCTCGAGCATCTCTACAAGTACAAGTACAAGGGCGACCTTCGCCAAGTCGTCAACACGCCCGGCGGCTCCGGCAAGACTTTAGCCTTGGCCACCCTCCTTGCGGAGCAGGAGAAGATCCGCTCTCGGTCGGCAACGTGGCAGCTAGTCGAGAGACTCGGTAGTTGTGACCCCCCTCTGTGCTCTGAGTGAGGACAGGAGAGAGAGAGCTTTTGTGGTGTTGGTGTACGCAATAACGGGACAGGGTAGTCGTTCTCTCTAGCTCCCCTTCTAGCTCTTAGCATGAGCTGCGCCCTGTGTCCGACCCCTTTTGCGCAGCAACACCTTAAACTTTTAGGCCCTCCAAATTCGGGTCGGAGCGTAGCGGAGTGGGCCCCGAGTTTGAAAAGGGCGACGGACGCTTGCGTCCTAGCCAGAGGGGCCCCCGGAGGGATGCTCAACCGCTCCACGCCACGCCGCTTGCGGCGGTCCTATTCCCAGCTCCGCTGCACGCTATTTTTCTTTTTTCCGCATACACCTTGCTAGCCGCGCGCGTTTGTGTGGCGCTGGCAAAAAACATGCGGTGCGCAGCGCCGCTACACGGTGGCCAACAACTGGAGCAGCGCCGCTACGCCGACAACACCCAGCGGGTCGCTCGTACATGGCGTCTCCACTCTGCTCGGTGAGCGCGAGCTCTGAACGGCCCAAAGGCAAGGGCATCGTCGAGGTACAGCCGCGGGTGACAATTCACTCCGTCAACGAGATCGACGTCAAGGCGCAGACGTTCGAGATGGATCTGCAGGTCGAGCTGCAGTGGAAGGATCTCGGCTGGCTGGAGAGAATGGAGCAGCCGGACTGGATGGCGGCGGCCAAGGAGCTCGGCTGGCAGGAGCAGATGCGGAAAACCTGCTGGCACCCGGGCCTCGTGCTCCGAAACTGCAAGGAGAAGCGCGACGACGCGGAGGTCTGGTTCCGCGTCGACAGGAAGGAAGAGGTGCACGATGCGCAGGACCGCCGCATCTACTTCATCGCTCGCGTGCACGCCGTCTTCCGCACCAAGTACAGGCTGCACAAGTTCCCCTTTGACATGCAGTGGCTGACGGTGCGCATGGGCTCGTCCTTCGAGTTCGTGCGCTTTGTGCGGCAGGGCGTCTCCAATCAGGCGGAGAAGCCGGACTTCCTCGACCGCGCGGCCTTCATCCTCGAAGAGTATCGCCCGCCGGATTACGTCTGTGTGGAAGCCAAACCTGCGGACAAGGCGGCGAGCTCATCAGCCATCCGGTATCAGGACCTGAACATCAAGGTTGCGGTGCAGCGCAACCACTGGTACTACCTGACGAACGTGTTCCTGATCGACTTTGCGCTCGTCGGCTCGTCGCTCTTCGTGCTGCTGGTGCCTCCCGCACAGTTCGAGGACCGGATGGGCCTCTCGCTCACGCTGCTGCTGACCGCCGTCGCCTTTAAAGAGCTCGTCAACACCTACCTGCCGCAGATCTCCTACTCGACGATCCTGGACAAGTACGTCCTCGCCGGATTCATCATGCAGGTGCTCGTCGTCGTTCAGAACGCCGTCGCAAAGGTCGAGGCTGGCGAGCACGACATCCTGGCGTTCTCGGACACCATGGGCTTTCCCCTCCTCTTTGCGTACCTCGTCGGCTACCATCTCTACTTTCTGTGCGAGGCGTGGCGAGCCACGCGGGAGGACGCCGAGTACTGGGTCCGCAAGGCAGGGGAAAGATCCTTTGAGGGGCAGGACCGGAAGGAGGCCTACAGGTGGCACCGCGTGCATGACGTGCCCCCTCTGGAGAAGGAGGAGGAGGAGGAGGACGTTGACGAGCAGCAGCAGCAGCAGCAGCAGCAGCAGCAGCAGCAGCAGCAGCAGCAGCAGCAGCAGAGCAACGAACCGCGAGAACGCGTTGAGCGAGCACCCGTCCAGCCGCAGAAGAGGGGACGGCAGCTGCGAGCAGCCAACCCAACGAGGCTGCTCCGGTCGGTGTCGCCGAGGTTTATCCGGCCCGCGCCAAACCCGTACGTGCAGATGCCAGATCAGGGCTGATTTTATTTACGGTGGAGACGGCTTGACTGTAGGGTAGGGTACGTTACTGTCGACTGTGGACTCTAGTCTTTTAGCCATAGTAATTAACGCGTATTACAACCACGAGCTCGGACACCTGCGACACCTGCGTGGCTGTGGTGATCTCGTTCCGCATAGATGTTAGATCATACGTGCGTACTGTAGTGTGTAGACAGAGAGCCGCGTGTACAACTGAACACGGTACTAAGCCTTCCCCTTCCGGGCTTCCACAGAGCGTCCGGGCGCAATAATTTACCAAGCATCAAGCGTCTGCGTCGGCGCCGCGCGGCCGCCATGCGAGCAGCGATCCGATGCTGCTGGCCGCGCTGGCGCCCGCGCTCGACACGGCGGACCAGCCGCTCGTCACCGCGGAGCCGGCGGCGCCCAGCGCCGTCGCGTTTGTCCAGTTGGCGAGAGCGCTCGGGCCCGCGGCTTGCTGCGCAGACGAGAGCCCGCCGCCGACCGCGCCGAGCCGGGACATCACAACCTCGCCCACAGAGATGAGGCCCTTGAGCGCGGGGGGCATCGCCTGCGGCGTCAGCAGCGCCGCCTTGAACTCTGCGAGCGAGATCTGGCCGTCGCCGTTGGCGTCCACGGTCTGCAGCAGCGCCTCCACCTCCTCGAAGGAGGGCGCCTTGCCCGCCTTTGCCAGCGCGCCGCGCAGCTCGGCCACGTCGATGAAGCCGTCGCCGCTCGTGTCCACCTCGCGGAAAAGCGCCTCCGCCGTCGCCTCGTCCGGAGCAAGCCACTCGCCAGAGTCGAGCCAGTCGAGCCGCAAGTCGAGGGAGACCTTGGAGGGTGAGGGTGAGGGGAGGGTGAGGGTGAGGGTGAGGGTGAGGGTGAGGGTGAGGGTGAGGGTGAGGGTGAGGGTTAGCAAGTCGAGCCGCAGGAGACCTTGGAGAGGTCGAGGGAGAGGTCGTCCGTCAGGTTGGCCAGCCTGCGGGCAGTCGGTAGTCGTGTGAGAGCCGCCCGTCATACATGCGGATGCACATGTCCGCTTCCGTCAGCCCGGCGAGCCTCGCAGGCAACGCCTCGAGGAAGGAGCGGTAGCTGCCGCCGCCCGCCGCCTCCTCCGCCCTCGGCTCCTTCTCTGCCGACGGCGACGACTCGGCGAGCGCCATCTCCGCCTGCAGCAGCGGGTCCGTCACGGCGAGGCGCCGCAGTTGCGCCGCGGGCAGCACCGTCGCGTGCAGCGACCCCGGCCGGAAAGCAGGTAGCACCACCTGAGTCAGTCAGTTCAGAAGAAGGCGAATTCGAAAGAGTTTGCGGTCCCGGCCGGACAGGGGAGCAGCACCACCCGGCGAGGCCACGCGAGGCTCTCGAGCAAAGCCGCCTGGGTGCAGCAAAGAGCACGCAACCTTTCGTTGATGGGACTGCGTGCCAGGCAAGCCTCTCTCGAGCGGGGCCGCCTGCAGCGAGTTTTGCAGCTCCGACCGCAGCCACGGGATGGCGGTCACCTAGACACTTCCTAGACACTTCCTAGACACTTCCTAGACACTTCCTAGACACGGGATGGCGGTCACCTCGCCGCCCGCGACGCGGCAGTCAAGAGTCAGCTCCGGCGGCGACGGCAGGGAGCAGAGCACCGCGCCATACCTAACAGAGAAAGGGCGCGCTCGAGAAAAAAGAAAAAAAGCCGAACAGCAACCAGAGGGCCGCGCCGCACCCCGGCTCCGCGGCGCACAGGTTCGTCACCACCAGCCGCACCGCGCCGTCGAAGCAGATGTTGCGCAGCGCCACCGGCACGCGCGCACCCACGCCGACACGCAGCTCTAGCTCGGCGGACAGCTCGGCCACCTACAGCCGAGATGCATCCGAGGTCTGGGAAGCGTCTAGGAAGTGTCTAGGAAGTGTCTAGGAAGTGTCTAGGAAGTGTCTAGGAGCTCGGCGACCTACAGCCGAGAGGCATCCGAGGTGCCTCCGAGGTGCCTCCGAGACTGGAGCGCGGCGGACAGCCGGCAACCATCTCCGACGGCCACCGGACGTCAAAGTCGAACGCCATCGCCATCGGCCCGAGATCGTACGCCCGCGCGGCCAGCAGCTGCGGCGGCGCACCCCCGACCGAGAAGGAGCGGAGCTCGAGCGCGCGTAGCGTGCGCTCGCCCTGGCTGAGAGCGCGGCGGCCGGCCTGGCAGGGGCGTGGGAATGGGCGTCACTAGGAGGGACGAGGAGGGCGTGTGGGCTGGTGCCGCCGGAGGAGTGCCGAGGTCCCGCCACCGAGTGTATGTGAGCTGCACCAGTGCAATACTGTTGCGAGACAGTACGTGTGTGTGCAAGACAGCTTCGTGAGACGAGTGTCTCTATGCAAGCCTCCTGGTCTGGGCCGGGCTCGGGCGGCGCGCTCACAGACGAGAGCACGCCGACAAGCGCCTCGCGCAGCACCGCCTCGAGCCGCAGCGGCGTGACACGGTCGAGCACGTACTGCAGCGCCACGAGGGCGGGCCTGGGACGTGTCGGGGACGTGTCAGGGAGGTATTAGGGAGGTATCAGGGAGGTGTCCTGCAATAATGCAGCGAGACGAGTGGCGGCAATGAAAATGGCGGGAGAGTGTGCTGACCGTCCGAGGACGGCGGAGTAGAGGGAGCGCTCCATCTTGAAGGCCTCGACGCCCTCCGCCGTGGTTCGGCCGACCTCCCGCAGGCCCGCGCGGAGGATGGCCCACGCCTCCGCCCACCGCGAGCGAGATGCGGTGAGATCGCACTCGCCCTCGTCGGCAGCCTCGCAGCCCGGAAGCCTGCGACGCAGCAGGGCCATGCACGCCGCGCCGAGCACTGAGCGGACGATTCGCAGTGAGCGGCGGAAGACGGAAAGGAGGAGACCCCTCGGTGCTGGTACTCTTGTGCGGAACGACCCGGCGGCGGCAGAGGCGGCGGCGGTGGTGGCTCCGCCGAGCGCAAAGGCGCCGACGAGAGGCCACAGGCGAGCAGGCAGCTCGAGGCCGCCAAGCGCGCAGACGGCGGCGCGGCTGCGCTGAATCCTAGGCACCGGGCTGACGATTGCCGCGTTGGATGGGCGCACTGCTGTGCATCTCCCAGGGCAGAGGCTGGCGAGACCCGTCTGAAGTAGCACCAGAGTAAGCATGTGTTTTTGTGTGAGCATGTCGGTACTTCGTCAATCAGAAATGTGGTCGTTGCGCGAGGGGAGCTCGATAGACTTGAGGGGCCAGGATACGCCGCGAGGAGGACGGAGTTGCGCCGAAAGGCGAAAGAAGCCGCGAGAACAAGGGACCGGCAGGCGGCGGCGCCGCAGGACGAGGCAGAAGAGAACGACGCGACAGAGGAGGAAGTGACAAGGGAGAGAACGACGAGAGTGGGACGGCCGCGAGGTGGCATGAAGGTTGCAGCGAGAAGCGGCGAGAGACTGCGAAAAGAGATACGAAGAGGCAGACTCCCCAGGGTGGGCGACGGCTAGCGCATCACACTCCTCTCCTTAAAATCCCTGTGTGGTGGCGGCGTGCCGTTCTCCCATCCCTCCCTTGGGTTGTCTGTTTTCTTTCTTTCTTTCTTCAGAAACTCCCTCGGACGACACTAGACACCGTTCTCCCATCCGGAGCTGCCCGATCCGGTCGCGTCATATCACTACCTCGACGGCGAGGTCTTCTACCTGTACCGCCTGGCCATCACTGACATGCAGGCCTGCATGTACCACGACGAGACGAGCGCGGCGTTCCGCGCGCTCCAGGCTCGCCTCGACGGATTCGCGAAGGCCCTCATGGAGGCGGAGGAGGGATCGAGCGGTGGGGAGGATTGACATCCCCATCCACCCGCAGGCCCCACTGAAGCCCCACCCATCGCTCCACGCTGGCCCACCGCTCCCCATCGCAATCAACCCAGTCGCGGGCGCAAGGCCGGGCGCTGGGTCCACCTCTAGATGCATGCGGTCCTGCAGCCGGACGCCCCAAACCAAGTCCCAAACCAAGCCCTGAGCCCTGTGAGCCTCTGAGCCTTTTTTTTGTTAGCTGGTAACAACGAAATGAGTCAAAGGGCTCAAAGGGCTGAAAGGGCTGAAAGGGGTCAAGCCAGACAGAGGACACCCACACCAAAAGCGAGACGCCACAGGCGCAAACAGGGGCACCGGATCCTTCTCAAACGACGCCGGGCTCTATACGCTCGCTGCCGGGGCGGACTTGTGCATGGGATGCGGAAGAACCCATGTCGGCGGGAGCATCAGAGACCTCATCAGAGACAGGTAAGGTAAGGTAAACGTCTCCACACACACAAAGTGGTGGGGCAAGGGGGGGCGACCCTCGCATCTCCACGCCCGGACACGGGCAGGAGCCCCACGGCATTCAAAGTGCAAGCACCGGCCCGGTGCCGTGGGTGAGCAACCTGCACCCCACTCCCTCCCTCCCAGACACAACCCGCACAACCCCCACAGCGTGGACGACTACGTGTTCAGAAACACCAAGCAGCGAGGCGAGGGTGAAGGGGTAAGGGGCTGTGTGGGGCAGAATCTACATCTGACTACTCCATCTAGCCTGGGGGGTCGGAGGAGGGGGGGGCAGAAAGGGTAAGATATGGTTGAAGCCAGCTGCTAGCGGTCGGACGCCCTGTCGTCGGAATACTCCTCGGAGCCGGTGTCCTCGTCGTCGTCCTCGCCCGACGCGGAGATCGGGCGAGAGGTCTGCATCGCCTCGCCGGCTGTGAACCTGAACACGGCGTCGGCCGGCGCCGAGGCGCCGGCGGCCGTCATCAGGTGCATGACGAATCTGTCGCGGCATGCCGCATCTATCTCTCCATACTCGGCATCAGAGACAGAGGATGCAAGTTAAAGATTCGTTTTGGGGCTTGTCGGCGTGCACTCTTACCTCCCCACCACCACTGGCGACCGGGCGGGGAATCTGAGTGGACAAAACTTATGGCTTAGTGCAAAAAATATATGGATCAGTAACTCGCCTCAGGCGGGCCCCCCCGCTATAGTCAACCTCGCTGAATGCCGGTCCGCCGTCCGTGTGCCATGTCTCGACCTTGAGGTACGGCAGCTGGTCAACGAAGTAGAGCTCTGTGGTGGTTGCGGGCCCACTGTTCGCGGGCCCACTGTTGGCCGCCTTGCGCTTGCCATCATCACCGCCTCCCACCTGACTCGTTGGGCAGGGTGGGCACGCAGGGAAGCTCCACGGAGCGGACGGCCGCGAGGCGTTGGCGGCGGCGGCGCGCGCACGGCGCCGCTCCGCGTCCCGCTCCCGGGCGATATCCTCCCATTCTGTCGCCAGCTCAAACCCGCCGCCCGCCGTTGCCTCCCATTCTTCCACATCGCCCGCCGGCGGTAGCTGAACGTTGCACGGTGATGACGGCACTTCTAGCACGATTGGTTGTGATGCAGGCGGATGAGGCGTCGGCGGCGGAGGAGAGGACGGCGGCTCTTCCAAGCACACGCGAAAGGTTGAATGGAGGTCCCTCACAGAGCTTAGCGTTCCGCGCCGGAGCACGCTCTCCCGGAATAACAAGCGGCAGCACGGCGTAGCGGTGAAGCCCATAGGTAGCTGCTGGAGAGCTGGCGTCGCACGAGAGCACTTGCGCCTCCGAGGGGCAGTCGCACGGAAGGACGGTGCCGTTGGCGCTTAGGGAGCGCGCTGCGGACACGCAGGCGTTGTTGCGATGGAGCATGGTGGCGCACTCGTCAGTGCAGAGCACAAGCTCAGACCAGGGCTTCCTCTTGCCAAAGCTCGCCTTTGCGGTGCCACGCAGGATCTGGATCGAGTCGAAGCCGTGCGACCGAGCCAGCACACACCAGAACTTATCCCCAGGGTTGTGAGTACACAGCGGATTGGCGGAGGAGCGGGATCCGTACATCAGCGCGTGCACATCGCAGCGCGAGCGCACACGTAACGATCGTCCAACGTTGACGTACGCCCCCGACCATCTGGAGGCGTTGCCCGCGGTGTAGAACCAGCAGCCGTAGTTGACGGGTGCGTGCTTGCCCGAAGCGAGCGACGCGTTCACCGCAGGAATGCGCCTGCCTAGGTTGTCGTACCCACCTTCGGGGTCGCCGAAGCCAGGGCAAAATCCATCACATCCCATCAGAGAGAACTTCTCACGTGACCTGTCGAGGTGTCTCTGCGAGTTTCGAGGCAGCGATGAATCCGTTGAGGACGGCAGTGCCTGGTGCGGCGGCATTCGGCCTGGCCACAGCTGTTGGCCTGGCGCCATCCTCATCACGCCAACCCAGGCGTGATCTCGCACCATGCCTCGCACCATGCCACCGTCGCATGCGATCATAAGTGCCGTGCCGAGGTATGAGCCCGGCGGGCATTAGTTATTCGCCTCCCGCGTGAGTTAAATCTCCGAGCTGTTGTTCTTTTTCTCTGGTACCTGTGTTAGTGCCAGTGCGCGCCAGTCCCGCCTGCCGTTAAAAAACACTCACGTCACTCACTCTCACGTGACCGCTAGTAGTGTCATCCCCAGCTATGGCCTATGGGCGATGGAGCGGCAACCGACGTTTTGTAATCCCCGGTAGTATCCAGGATACTCACTCACTCACGTAGAAGGGATACATCTCGGTCAAGCAGATTGACGAGGGCGCAAAATCCCAGCAGATTGACGAGGGCGCAAAATCCCTTATACTAACTCTCCGAAAAGAAATCGCAGCACACCCGAGGGATTTCAATCGTGGTCTGTGGCCCTGTGGTACCCGGGTAGTGATTGTGGAGTGGCCGAGGCCAGCTGGCCGAGGCTGAAGCCCCAAATACCGAGCGTCTCACCGTGTGACGATGTCGTGCCCCGAGTTTGAAGCGATGGGGAAGGTACGCACCACCTCCCGCCGTGCCCACGCACCTTTGATCCGATTCTTGCACAGCTGTGAGCGCTGCCCTTTGCCTCACCTCGCAGTACGCTGGCAAGTGGGTCGATGAGGGCAACGGAGATTGCGGGTACACCATGACCGAGAACTGCCTTTGCTAACGTGCATCTGCTTCACCTACAAGGGCTGCCCGTACTCCGGGTCGAATGCCTGGAGCTCGGCACGGGGTGCATCATGGGCCCTTGCATCGGGCTGACGTACAAGGACGAGACGATGACGCTCCGCTGGCTGTGCTGCCCCGCGGACACGTACAAACGCGCCAGTCCCAGCTACGGCGGTCCCCCGCCTGCCGGCGAGATGGCTCGGTGACTCCCGCGGGCCACGTCGAGACGTGCAGTACAGTCGAGCGGTACAGCAGCCGCGACACCGTAGTACGCTCGGCGGTGTAGAGAGGCGCCTCTGGTAAGAGGGGGTGGTACGGCTTTAGCTGGTACGGGGTTGCTCCCAACAGGGCAAGTGGCGCGTTCCGCACTGTGTGACTGTACAGTCGTTTCAGAGTCAATCGTCGGGCTTAACACTGACAAAAGGCGATCAACTCTCTACAGTACGCACGCCCCCACCAGCACCTGTGCCCTGCACCTGACCCCGAGCCCGACGCCGAGCCGACACCTCTGGGGACGAGACGGAGAGTGGAGAGAGGCAGAGCCAGGGAGGGTGACGAGAAACTAGCAAGCCAAACGCTCTGACGCGATAAGCACAGATGCCGCGCTTGCCGCTTGAGTGGCGGCTGGCGGACTCGGCAGGAGAGTGGCCCTAGGGCGGCTACTCTCCAGGCTAGTCGTGCACGCATGTCGGGCATCGGATTCGGCACGTCGTGGCTGGCCTCAAGAGCTGGGTCAGACCGGGCGGCCGATCGGAACCGCCTCGACGGGCTCCGCGACTCCGACGGGCGCCACTCGTGCGACGGCGTCGATCTGGGGGTAGATTGAGGCGGGAGTCACCTGACAGGACGGCTGTCTCAGGTGACGGCTCAGGGACACGGCTGGCCGTGCCGAGGTAGAGGCGGAGGGCGTCTCGCCGTCGTCACGGTCGGCACGCCGCCGGCCGGTGCGGCGGTGTGGAACCTAGTGTGTGAGTCCAGGCACGTGAAGGTGTGAGCAGGCCATCTCGCACCACAAGCCCGCGCCTCATCCGCACGACCAGTGTGCGTCATGCATCCGGTGTCATCCCTCATCTACGTGCGCGGCACATCGCGCGCGACGGCTCTGTCGCCATCGGGACCGCCACGGCGCCGACGACCGGGCAGCCGCCGCCTCCCACGCACCCGCACCCGCCCGCGGGCGGCATCGGGGTGGTCACGTCTTGCGATGCGAGCGACGCGCCAGACGACTGCAGGTACTGCGACGACTGCACGCGGGCGCGCTTGCCGCGGCTCGCGCGGCGGCGGAGGCGCAGCACCAGGCAGCCGGCGGCGAGGGCGAGCAGGAGGAGGGGTACCCCGACGGCGGGCCGGAACCAGAGCCTGAAGGCAGGCCGTGGAGACGTGCTACGCGCCGTGTCTTCCGGGCACCGCGTGAACACAGTGAACACACAGCTGGGTGCAGCCGAGGACGTGTCACTCTCGAGTGTCGCTAACCGGTACACGCCGCAGTCTGTGTCTGCACATCTAGGGGCTTGAGCCAGAAGAAGGCCGTGACGAGGAGGGAGGTGGTGAGCGCGGCGGCGAGGGCGGCGAGGGCGAGGAGGCAGCCCGCGAGGTCGCCTGTGACTCCTCAATTCATGATGAGCGGGCGAGGGCGGCGAGAGAGACCGAGGCGGACCGAGCTCTCCGATGGCGGGTCCGATGCACGAGACGAAGTCGGGCGCGATCGCAATCGGCCGCGTAAACAGGACGAGACCGAGCCAAAACAGGAAGAGCGAGAGGAAGCGGAGGGCCCAGACCTGGCCAGCCGCCTCAGCGTGCAACGCGTCGAAAAACTCGTCGAGCGGGACGGCGCCCTCGCGAAGCTCGTTGAGCGTCTGCTTGAGCCCCGCAACCTTTGCCCTGACGCCCGACCGCCACGGCACCATCACGCCGCCCGCGCCGACCGCAGCGAGCACTGACGCCTCTGAAGCGGCGCTGACGGCCCAGCGCACGCGCGTGTCGCCCACTCGAGGCCCGCCTATACGGGGGAAGGCTCCGAGAATACTCCAAGGGGATCCGAGAAGGTTCCGAGGAGGCTGCCGCCCTTGCTCTGACCTGGCGGCGCACTCGTCGCCCAAGCGCCGTCCCAGCGGCAGTTTCGGGGCAGGAGCGAGGCGAGGGGCAGCGTCGCGGGCTCGCCTCGCAGCACCTCTGAAGCCGGCGTGAGGGGGCGACGGGATTTGAGCTGCCCCAGCTGCGCGCTGTTCAGCCTCGCCGCCTCGCCGACGCGGATTGCGCCGGACAGCGCCGTCTGCTTGCCGCTCAGCGGCGACCCCGGAAGGGGCGGGTTGCAGTGGCCCTGCCCTGCATGGCACGCCGTCGAAGGCATGCAAGGGTCCGTCGGACGGCTCTGGTCGCAGTTCTGTGGAGACGGCTGAGCGGTGGAGAACCAGCGACTCTCATGCGAGTGCCAAGTGACGGTTGTGCTCCCTCCTCCGACCGCGTCCTTCCGCGTCTCCGAGTGGCGCACCTCTCTCCACTGGTACATCTCGACCGCCGTCTCAAACCACGCGCCAGTCCTAGGCCCGCTGAGTTGGAAATCGCCCGCCGGCCACTCTGGAAGGCCGGCCAGTTGGCAGCCCTCAAGGAAGACGAGCGAGCCGTCCTGCGGTAGGCTCGCCGCGTCGCACGGATGCTCGTCCACCACCTCGTAGGCGTGCTCGAGCACCTCGAGACCAGAGATATAGGCCCCTTCGTTCCAACCGGCGAGTAGAAAGGTCAGAAGGTAAATCGCGACGCCAAAGAGCGAGCCGCAGAGGCCACCGCACATACGGCTGGCGAGGGACTGGTGGGTCACGTACGTCATGGGAGTTGGTTGGGAGGCGAGGGTGCCGCGGCGCAGGTGGGCTTGTTCGGCCCGGACAGCGGCAAAAAAGAATGTTACGCGCCACGGTGTACTCGTAGATAATAGTCGTGTCCCTTGTCAGGAGCAGGAGAGCCCCACCTGTCCCCCTGATCGTCCTTCCAAAATCCTGCTCGTGGGGACCCTGTCCTCGTCCCATCCCTCATTTGGCGTGTCTGTTTTCTTTCCTTTTTAATAATAGTTAAAATCCCTGTGTGGTGGCGGCGTGCCGTCCTCCCATCCCTCCCTTGGTTGGTCTATTTTCTTTCTTTCTTTAGATAATAGAATTTTCGCCCGAGACACGGAGTTTGAAAGGTCCGTTTCTCCCCCCTTCTCTTCACATGCACACAGGAGTGCGAGGGCGGGGAAGGCGAGGCACGGGCGGTCGCGGAGATGGAAGGGGCGGGGGAGTCGATCTCGATGGCGAGCGCGACAACCCCACGCCGCGCCGAAAAGCGCCCTCTCGAGGCAGCCAAGGCGCCACCGCCGAAGCGGCGTTCGAGCGAGATTTCGGCTGTGCCCTCGCCCCTCTCTGCCTCCTCCGCCTCCGCCCCGGCGTCCCCCTCCTCCTACGGCGCCTCCTCCGGCGCAGCCTCCGCCTCCAGCGCTGCCTCTTCACCCCCGAGCCGCCTCTTCAAGCTCCTGCCGGACGGGCGCACCGTCCACCGGGAGCCCCCTCTCCCCACGGGAGGCATCGCGGCCGTCGCCGAGGCTCTAGCGCGGATCGGGCTGCAGGCCTACGCTGCCGCCTTTGACGCCGAGGGGTATGACGACATCGCGTACTTACGCGGATTAGACGCCGCCGAGCGGGCCGAGGTGGCAACGGAGACGGACATGAAGCCCGGGCACGCGGGCAGGTTTGTCAAGTTCGGCTTTGGGGAGACCTGACAGACATGAGTTGGGGAGGTGGGGGGGGGGAGTGTGCTTGCGCAGTCCGTCCCGCTCTTACGGCTGCGCTCTCTTGCCCAGCCACACGCCTCTAGCTGTTCTTCATCATGAAGGTGTAATTAATCATCTCGTCTCCCGGGGAGAGCCACGCCACGGCCCACGCACCGCGCATCCCGCTCAACCCCGCTCACTCAAGTCTCATCTGGGGCAAAAACGAAATATCATGGCTGTCTTCCCTCTACTAGTCCACGACTTTCTCGCCCTCTGCCACAGGAAACGTAGATAGAAGATACGTAGTGTCACCGCCCGCCCTAGGCAGGACCCTGCCCAACCTGTACCGTCTCGACCGTGTACCACTTGTACGTGCCTCTCTGCGAGATCCGCGAGAGAGACGTCCCCCCCCTCCCCTCACGCGCGCCCGCTCTTGCGTCGGGCGGCGTCGAGCCGCCGCATCGCGTTGGCCAAAGCAGCTGCGTGGTTGTGCAGCAGCGGCGGCTCGCCCGCCGTGGCGCCGGCCGCCGCGCCGATCTTCTCGCGCTCCGCCGTCAGCCGGGCCACCTCCGCCTCCGCCGCCTCGAGGCTCTCCTCGCCCACGCCGGCCACCGCACCGCCGCCCATCGCACCGCCGCCGCCGCCGCCGCCGCCGCTGCCGCCGCCGCCGCCGCCGCCTCCGTCTCCAGCGGCCGCGCTGCGCGTGAAGCCGAGCAAACTCTGCCCGCCCCTCTTCTGGCTTGCGGGCTC